>NW_002060959.1:227386-303556 GCF_000150275.1 Trichoplax adhaerens
TCATTTTGAGTAGAGAGTTCGGTATTGAATTGGAAGATACGTATATTAAATTAAAGATATTTAATACGCGGAACGACAAACAAACATTTATTTATGCAAGTTGATTCCTTAAAATTACTAAATTAATACAATTTTATCGAGTTATGTTCGATGATGCTATAATTTTAATTAATGGAAACTGCGTACAATAATTTTTAGTTACAAATAATGTAGGACAGGATGAGAATATGGAAAGTGCAATCTTACTGCCTATAGCTTTACGTATATTTCGTTCCTTTCTAATTGATAATGTAGGAGCGTAGCATCACGTATTAGATAATTAAACTAATATCCTACTATAATATTAATAAGTTGATATTGATACTATACTTAAAATAAGAGTAACACTTTTAATCTAAAATGTATAGCCGCAGTAATTAAATCTCGAAGTATTATCTCCAAGTGCTTATAATAAGATCACGTTCAATATCACAATAGAAGAATGATGTAGATTTTATACTGGAAATGAAAATGGAGTAAAGCTGTATTCTCATTGAACCATATTAAAGAAATTTAACAACCTAAGGGATACAATTAAAGTTCCATCTTAATATTATTCTATATTAAGGTTAATATAGTTCTGTTTTTTAATGTATTGTACTATTTGCTACTATTAATAGCATTATTTATATATATATAACATTTTATAATTGTTATCAAACTATTAAATGCATTAATTTTATAACTTCCAGGGAAAAAAGTGTCAAGGATGCGTTACCCTAGTAGTTTGCATAATAATATAACAATTGTTAATTTCCTATTTATTAACCTAAACGACCTTAATCGTTTTATTCTTATAGGGTATAAAGGTAATAAGATCTTTTCAATCGGTTAGTGGATCAATTTTTGCGGAAATTATTAATTAATAATCAATAACGGATAAATTTATTTAATTATAGCGATTAAAGTATTTAGTCAATATACAAGACCGGAAAAGTAATAAAATATTGATGTGATTAGTGTAATAAAATCTTTTGTTCATGCCAACTTTTGTATTTTTCTACCTTACTGTCGTTTAGTTGATTAATTTTCAATCTCCAGCTTATTGGCAAGTATATTTCTATAGTAAAGATAAACTTTATTCAGCTATTATTTCTCTACAGGTCTGTGTTATAATAATCAGTCAATATACGGCTAATACTTCAATGGCCAATTTAATCGGACTCAAAATTATTAATTAACTGCAAAGATTGAGTAAAATCCAATTCTAGGAATGCCGTGTTTCAAACCAGATCCAATGCACTAAAAAATAAAGTGAAGTACTGTAAACCTATATAAGGAAAATGAAACGAACCCAATATATTTAATCGACCAATCCTATACGTACTTATCAGCTTTCTACCTTCGTAAACATGCTTACAAACTTTTCCCTTTAGCTTCCTTACTTTAATTTCAATTGGCAGCTGTATCAATAAAGAAATAAAAATATAGAAATCATAAATATTAACATGTTTATCCGCTTGCTTAAATTTACTCAGTAAAGTGGAGTACTTGTATGTCTACGCGTTTATTTGATTGCTAGTGCTCCATTACTAAAATGCTTAACTGACCAGACCTTTAAAATATATGTCGTGGCTTACTGTAATAGCAGCAGTCTGAGCTTAGCAAGGCCTCGATATAGCATAAAACATTGTTAAATTTTTTGTTTCGTTGCTTCCTTAACTTTATTAGCCTCCGTTTAGAACTTATTTAATCTCCGCCTGTAAAAATCAGCACAAGTATTCCAAGCACTACAAATCTGAAATATCTGGTGAATTTTGCCAATTATTTTAATCCCTTATTTTGTTATATTCTATGGCATGGTAACAGCTTTAGAACATTTTTACTAAGTAGGACACAATTCTGACTTTCAGTTATCATCGTTCAATCCAAGAATAGAACTGCACTTATTTCAATTTAAATTTTTTGGCCGATTACAAAGATAGACAGCAAGATGACACTAGCACAAGTAATTGATACTTTAGTGCCAACTTTTATTCTTGAAAAAGGCTTTAAAGCGCCATCACTGCCTTTAGTCCTCGTAACGATGGTTATTAGTTCTGTTTTTTCCGTTATCATTAAAAGAAGGAAATATATTTCTCAGTATTTTCGCATTCGTAAAGCATTGCAACACTTTCCTGGCCCAAAACCTCACTGGCTCTTTGGAAACATTTTTCAACTGGGAAAGCCTAATGAAAATCGTATCAAGCTAATCCATAATCATGTTAAAAAATATGATAAATGTTATACGTACTGGTTTGGAATATTTCCAGTTTTGATATGTAGCCATCGCGGTGCCGCAAAATCAATCATAAAAGCTTCGGTACCGAAAGAAAGCTGGATCGGCAATTGGATGAGACCTTGGTTAGGTCATGGATTAATTCTTGCCAGTGGTAAACGTTGGGCAAGAAACCGAAAATTATTGACATCAGTATTCCACTTTCATAACTTAAAATCATATCTGAAAGTCTACAATGAATGCGCTAATGTTTTAGTTAACAAATGGCGGCAATATGCTGATATGCCGCATAGTTTTGATGAACATCCTGATATCAAAATGCTATCTTTCGATATCATATTACAATGCGTATTTTCTGTCAAGACAGATTGTCAAATAAATAAGACTCATCATCCATATCTTACAGCTGTCCAACAATTAACGCGTCTTGTGATCGATAGAGTATTAACATTGCATCATTACATTGACTGGATTTATCTCATATCGACAAAAGGGAAGCGTTATTATGATCTATGTGATGCTGTTCATTCATTTGCCGATCAAATAATTCAAAAACGAGTTGAGAATTTAAGATCTCATAAAGACAACAAAATGACTGATCAACAAAAACATAAGAGGATCGATTTTATTGACATCTTATTAACTGCTCGCGATGAAACCGGTCAAGGTCTTAAGCTACGCGAAATTCGTGATGAAGCCCACACATTTATGTTTGCGGGATATGATACTACAGCAAGTGCATTAGGTTGGACTTTATACTGCTTGGCTAAATATGGTGAGCATCAAACTAAAGTGAGAGAAGAAATCGATGTCATCTTTAAGGATAAAGATGACGTTGAATGGGACGATTTGTCGTCCTTAACATACACTACCATGTGCATTAAGGAAGCAATGAGATTATACACAACAGTACCTAGTGTAGAAAGAAAATTAAATCGCGACATGACAATTGATAACAAGTTCGTTCCAGCTGGAACAACGGTCCGTATTTATCTTCACGCTTTATGTAATCGTGAAGATACATGGGAAAATCCTACAGAATTTGTACCTCAACGCTTCAATACTGAAAATTCGAAACTTCGAGATCCGTATGATTATATGCCATTTTCTGCAGGTCATCGTAACTGTATCGGTAAACATTTTGCCTTGAATGAAATGAAAGTAGCAGTGTCAAAAATTTTGCATCATTATGAGTTAGAAATTGACCATCAACGATTAGCAAAGCGATATCACGCCATCGTAAGTCAACCGGAGAATGGGTTATGGATTAAAATTAAAAATCGTCAAAGGATACATTAATTTTAGCCATTACAATTAAATAACACTATTGATTCACATAATTATTATGCGGCAATAAAAAGAATTTATAACTGATTATTTTTGAAAAAAGTAGCAATTATAGCTACATTCAATAAAAAGAATGAAATTAAAAATTTCAAGTTTTAATAAAAAATATTACGTGTTTCATACGGGTTGTTTTCATCCTAAATGTTTATCATTTTATTTAAGTGATTTATTAAAAAGTTCATTGTAATATACCGTGATTACGGTATGGCAGCTCAGCCTTTACTAAGGTAATATGTCAATTTAGTTTGTATCCCGCTTTGAGAATTTAATTATAAATGTGTATGATATAAAATTAAGTTATTCTGATCCAAATCTAATTATAGTACTAGCTATGATTAGCTGATAGCCATATATATTCACTGAATGAAAAAATGTCCAGCATTTCAATTTAATTCAAATTAGAAATAAAAAATTTTGATTTAAGAGGTATGACAATCAAAAGAAATTAATTTTATTGCATTGGCCCAATATGACATTTAGTCGAATGGTAGTAAGGTAATAAGGTTCATGAATATCGTTTTCGTACAATTTTTTAATTTATTAGCATAGATAGAGAAAGTCGTTAATGTTTCATAGTTAATAAGCACTGCGAATTATATTTCATGGTAGTCTAATTATGCATCTTCATAAATAGTGTCATTGCTAGCTAGCACTATATTTTAAATGAGTAGCATATGAATTTGAAAAGTGCGATGTATGAATAGCCCTTATGCCCTAGCTACTTTAAAATGATGCTTGAAAAAATAAGCTGAGTTAAGGTTTACGGTATAGTACATCAAACCCTTGAGGCAGGTAATGCTTTGCCAAGTTTTAAATAAAATATTTTATCAAAATATTTATGATTACTCTAAGATATATAGCACTTGCGTTTATTACACACGTTTTTGCTCCATTTACAGCTAAATACTCATGTTCTTAAGCTCTATTAAAGTCGATATGAATGATAAAAGTGATAGCATATTGCCAAACTTATACTTTGGCGTGATTGTAATCGAGAATTATTAAATAAAACAGACATTTAATTGCTACTCAATTGCAGTGCAGTCTCAAATTGGCTTAAGACAAAAAATGATAAGATCATGTAAAAATTATTACCGTTGAACATTTAATTGCTAGATTGTACTAGTATCTACTCTCAGATGATATTTATGGTGCATATTGTGGCCTTTTACGACCATTAATATATTAGAATTTTAAAAAATTATAAGATTGCGTTAAGTTAAGATTATGAAGAATATATTAAGAAACTTTAAATAGAAGGGATGTCTAATAGTAATGCATAATCGTATCGTATATTTTAGGAAAATTTTTAGCTTGATCATGCACATTAACCGGCAAGATATGATTGAATTTATAAAAATAATCTTATAATTAATTATATCTAAATAGCGGATTTTGTTGTAGACCGAAAATAGGTAGCCCTTCGTATTATTAGACGAAATAAGTTTCTTATTATACAATAAAATAAGGTTTCACTTAAAAACTACTTATTGTTTTAATGTTCTTAAGATGCTATATGGTATTGCGATAAAGTATCTCCTAAAGAATAAAAAAAGAACTACAGTTTCTTTTAAACTTCAATTTATGACATTCATTCAGTTCGTGTTACAACTACTAAGGACTGTATAGCTTTTACAATTCTAATCTTAGACATATTTGGGACTGTACTACATAAATTTACCCAATCAATTAAATTTTTATCACCGGTCAATCGTGTGCAACCTCAACACTTTTAGACCTAATTGTATTAGGTTGCTAATTTCTTAGATTATCATTGAATTATCACGATTGCTAAAAATGTGACTACTCAAAAAATAAGATTCACCGAGGAATTTTTTTTGAAATCATTACAATATTTATTAAGCAATAGTTACGCCCCATTGCTTGATTACACATTATCTATGTACGAGATTATACGTTGCCAACATCGTATAGGATAAGGATAATAGTGGAGATAGAATTGCAAGATAGGAATTGGCTTATAACGATATAAGGCGATACCATATTGTTACAGAAAAGTAAATATAACGACAAATCATTCATTAAATATTGTTTCCGCACAATTTAGCTTACCTTGAGCATGTCTGTGCAATGTTATGCTCTCTTTACAAAATTTGGAAATACTATCTATAGAGTAAAGCGTAGTACTGTAAATTTCGAATATCATCGACTGATATTGTTGCTCCAATTATGATGTCTATAATAACCCAAAGACTATGAATTAGGGTTCTATGTACTACCAGTGCATTACTCCTAATGTGGATAAAAATATTCCTTAAAGTTTTCAACTCCAAAGCAATCTTGTAATTGCGAATTGGCAAACAATATGAATAAGGTTAAGTAGTAGTTGCACTTAGGTTCTATCGAATTTTGTTAAATTAAAGTTGAACTTGTAGATTTTGCGAATTGAATCAATGGAACGATTTATTAGTATGAAAAATTGAATGTTGAGGACGAGTGTGGAAACACAAAACTAATCCTAAACTGATGTTTTAACAACGTGCAACAAGGTCAAAACTAATTTCAAATTTTAAATCACATGTTAACTCTTATTGTAGCCTAGCATAGCACATGCCTATACTGTCTACAGTATTATATTAACTATAGCAGATGAGTACAATAATTAATTTTAGTACATTATGTTTAGATTCTAAATTTTATTTAAAACTTTATTGCAATTCTTATTAACAATTGTTAATACTAACAGAAGTCATTAAATCAGCAATACTACCATTATTGCTACGTTCAAACGTTTATTATAACCCTTACACGCTCTCTATACAGTCTATTTTATGAAAGATACTTTATTGCAATTAACCAGTTTAAGAAAATTACCTGTAACAAGTCGTATCCAATTCTGGATTATTAATGCTGTTAGAAGTTATTTGTATCAGTTATAAATACTAATTATTCAAACAATTATCGTAGTTTAGGCATTCCTTAGATGGTGCTTGTTATTTAAAGTAATGCACAATTGCAAATAACCATTTTTAACCATATTATACGGTATACATTAGAAATCTCATCTAAATCTTGATTTATTGGCGGTAACTGAAGTCATTGTATCAGCAATAAATACTTGCATAACAGATTCGATCAAGAATTAAATGCTAAATAGGCCAATCTCGAATTGAATCGAATGTTGGACACTTAGGCAGTATATCGCTATAGAGACTTAAAAGTTGATACTGCATATATACGTAAAATCTCGATATAAATTATTTAATACCATACGCAAGTGCAGTACTAATTAATTGACCACTGGCATAAACATTTTTATGTCCGTCAGTATATTAACTCTTGTCTGTCTGTGCATTGGACGGAGTCATAACTATATACCAATAATAGATATCTGGTCTTAATAATCGGATACCAACAACGAAAGCAAGTTCTGCATTTGTGAGAAATAGTCTGCTGGAGGTTTTACTTCAGTCACGGTGTGGTAATCTCTTTACTAACTGCATTTTGTTTGCTAGATTGTTTAGTATTGTGAGCTAGCTATTTAGACCAGAACAACAAAGTACTTACGAACAGATTGAAATTAAATGTAAGTCTACATAATATTCACACGAAGTAATATTCTTCATGGTTATCACATATTGAGAAGTAGTGAATTGCGTCTATTTTGCAAGCATTAAAAACTAACATTATCGTCATTGGTCTATCCAAGGTAAGCCATTTTAAAATTATACAGCCCTTAATCAGCAAGGCTTAGAACAGATTCAACCTTAAAGATTGATCAGTATCATGTTTCAGACCGTTCTTAGGAAGTGATGCATAATTATAATGATTAGTATGACTTTATGCATTAAATTCTACATTTATAAAAGAAAAGGATAGCTTGTTTTAGGGTGTAGCAGACGCTATTCGAAAGAAATTTACTTGCAGCTACAAATGTCTATCCTCGTTGTTACCCTGACACTGATCATCGGCTATTTAGCTATTGTATTCATCCAAAAGAGAAAAGCCATAGTACAGCACCTCCGTATTCGAAGGGCTTTAGAACAATTTCCATGCCCTCCAAAACATTGGTTGTTAGGCAATTTAGTACTGCTGGGAAAGCCAGATGAAAGACATATCCAACTGAAGGAGCATTACGTTAAAAGTTTTAAGACTTGTAGCGTTTATTGGCTGTCTATATTTCCTATTTTATCCATTAATCATAGCAAAGCTGCAAAAGCGATTATAAAAGCATCGGTGCCCAAAGGAAGTTGGATATATGCGTGGGTTAGACCTTGGCTTGGACGAGGATTAATATTCGAAAATGGTAACAGATGGAAGAGAAATAGGAGATTATTAACTCCTTCATTTCATTACGAACGACTTCAATCTTATTTAACTGTTTTCAATCAATGTACTGACACTATTATCCAAAAATGGACAGAACGGAGTCAAAATAACCAAAGTTTTAATGAGTTCGAAGATTTAACGCTACTATCATTCGATTCCCTTTTGCAATGCGCCTTTTCAGTTAAGATTCACTGTCAAACAAGTGGTAAAAATCACCCTTATGTGGCCGCGATACACAGATTGACTCGGTTGATTACTGATCGAGCATTTACATTGCTTCATTATATCGAATGGATCTATCGGTTATCTTCCAAAGGTCGAGAATTTTCTCAACTCTGCCATTTTGTACATCAATTCGTAGAAGAGATTATTGAAAAGAGAAAAAAAGAATTAGAAAACCAAGAGCAAAATAATCGAAAAGAACACTATGATTTCTTAGATGTTCTATTAACAGGACGCGATGAAGATGGCAATGGTTTAACAGTTCAAGAAATTCGCGATGAAGTGGATACCTTTATGTTTGCAGGCCATGATACTACTGCCAGTGCACTCAGTTGGACATTTTATTGCTTGGCAAAATATCCTCATTATCAAGAAAAAGTTCGCCGCGAGGTTGATGTCTTTATGAGCCATAAAAATGACGTTGAATGGAATGATTTATCCGAAATGAATTATACCACTATGTGTATAAAGGAGGCTTTACGCTTGTATACTGTTGTGCCTGTTGTAGAAAGGAGAATGGACCAAGACATGATCATTGATGGTAAATTGGTTCCTTCTGGCACTATTATCAATCTTGAATTATATTGTATTTGTCATCGTGAGGAGAGTTGGCCTAATCCTAACGACTACGACCCGGATCGTTTTTCTATAGAAAATATAAACAATCGCGACGCATTTGAATATTTACCATTTTCGGCTGGCCAAAGAAATTGCATAGGCCAACAGTTTGCTATGAACGAAATCAAAGTAGTCGTTGCTAAAATAATCCATCACTTTTACTTGGAGATTGATCCGAATTACGATGTTAAGCCCTATCATTCTATTGTAAATCAAACTGAAACTGGATTATGGATTAAGGCCAAGAAAAGATATTTTTAGCTTTGATGCTAGCTGTATCGATGATGAACATTAACCTAAATCTATTCCTTGTAATAAAGACTATTGCACTTATGATATTAATGCTACTGCCTGTGATAACAGTCGTAATATTAGTTATGGCTTAAACTGTTTGAAAATTGTGATATATTTACGGTATTTTTTAAGCAGTGAAGTATGAAATTTATAAGCTTTAAATTTGGTTTATAGGATGTATGCAGAATTACATTAATTTTAAGAGCAGCTAAGATAGTTGATAATTAGCGCAAAATTGGCATGTACGCGAATCTTTTTCATTAATGTGCAAAATTCATAACATTTTAAGATCATTGTGCAAAGAATTCGCAAGGATTACATAATTTTTAGAACGATGCTTTTGGAAGAGTACTTGAAGTTCAGATATTTATCATCAATCTGTATTACATTCTCGTTTTTAAACGATAACTGTCAAAAATTTTTGATGATAATCTTTTATTCTGTATTGATCTACGGTACCCTTTATAGAAAAATTTTGATGCTGGTACTGTTCTTATCAAAATTTTATTTAATTGAAGTATAATAATATAGGGCAGCAACAATCAGATAAAGAGCATTGTCGCCTGCAATTATAATTAGAAGCATTGCCTTTATCAGTTAAGCTAATTGTCTAGATATTCTAAATAAGAAGGCTAAATTTTTATCAATTATTATAAAAATACTAATCAGTTTATTGCATGCTCTTGTAGTGGAATCTGATTTTGCAGTGTTTTGCAAGAGATTATAATAGCCTAATGAATTAGCTAAGTCCTATTATCTGGTTTATCTTGGCTATCTTCGAATGTTTTCATAGTAAGGTGAAATCAGCTGTTAAGTACTTGTTGGTCGTACTATTAAACGTGTTTTGCATAACTCCAATAAAACTTTAAAATTTGAAGGCGATGTACACCGTAATTTGGCTATCATTCCAATGACATAGAATAGCTTTTGCTAACTTTAGTAAACAGAATAAATTTGATAGGATTTAACTAAGGTAGGTCTTTCATGTCTATAATGGTTTAAATTTGATAACATTGCTAATAGTACATACTTAGTATAGTGTTTATTTCTAAATACGGTATAGTCTATTTCTAGTAAAAGTATTAGTTTTCACCGGATTGTAGCATAATTCTAAGACTGCAACATAGCACTAAATATGTATGATCTATATTTAACAATTTACTCTTAGGAAATATCTTGCACTCTAGCTAGTATATACTGAAGCACTAGCTTAACATAGAACTAACCTATTTTCATGAATCAGTCAGGCCTATAAATAGTTTCCTCCTGCTGTGCTCCTAACATTATAAAAGCTATCTTCTTTCGTCTGTCTCGTTAGTTAGTTCTGGTAGCTACACAGTAAGCTTGCACGCTTTGCCAATTCTACACTATTATAGTTATTCGACTGGTCACGTCGTTACTTGTACAATAATTTTACATCATTATTCTCTTACACTAACTCAATACAGGTTACTCTTCCTTTAACTATTCTATTATACTTTATTGCAACATATGTCAAACTTTCAACTTTCCAAAACATCACTCTTAGGAAACTGATAATCTGAATTCGTTATAATTCTCGTCGAAAGATATATGATAATCTCAAAGCTAACTTCATCACTTTATAGTCAACATGATAGTTCTATTTTATTGATCATACAATTAATGTTTAAAGAATGTATCAAAATTCTTTAGAAGTACCAATCAATAGTATTATATACTACGCTATATTTGCTAGATTATACGATGCAATACTTTATACAGTGTCAGTCAGTTATAGTACAGTTGCGATTGCTTTTGTGTGTTTATGCTAATTCAGTAATACTTACAGTTAGTGCGTTACAAATTGTTCTTGTCACAGGTTACAAAATAATACTTGTGGTTGAATATTATTAGTGTTTTACATGTGTTAATTCTTCGTTGTAATGGTGTATTATGCTGCATACACTAGCGAATTCACTGTTATACAAACTTGAGTGTGAATGGCGTACGTATATAAGCCGCCGCTTTTCAATAAAATAAACAGAGAATAGGAGTTAGTAGTTAACTTTACAACAACTTTAACTACACGTACAATCTTTTGTCTTCCTAGCTGATGGAAAGTAGTACAAACCTTACAATATGATTGTTAGTATTAACTCCAGATAGTAATACACAACAAATAGCTCTACTGCGGTATAATGCAAGAATTGATTGATATTCATGGCGAGAAATAAAGGTAACAAACTCCTTATCTATCCATTACTTTAAGTCATGTTTGCAATCAATCCACGTAAATGGTACCTAACTCAACAAAAAGCTCCAATCCATGATAGTGTAAATAGATATCGTTTTATTCAGAATTTAATACTTCAGCGTAGTAATTACACATACGTAGGCAGACCACATTGTAAGGCATTTTAATTTTTTTATCATTTGCAATTAGTCTACATATCATTGCTCTCTATCACATTGTAATAAAAGTATTTCACAAATAATAGTCTTAGTAAAAGGCTTTTATTGCAAGCTTTAAAAATAGTAGAGCAATAATTAATTACTGTAAGAATCTAATCCAAAGTATCGTGAGCTCAAGGTGAAATGAGATCTCTAATGTGAGCTCATCTCCGCAATTCTTGAATACATTTCGTTTAATCCATTTATGACGACATTCTAAATTACAATCAGACTTGAATCAACTTAAACCTTATCCTTTTTTGAAATATATCATCATCACGTTCTATAATCCAAATCAATTTACTTAAAAGTACCACTACTCTTCTACTAGTATTCAGCACGTTCAGTGTTGAGTATTTTCACAATTATAGTATATCAGGTCACATAAATCTTGTACTATAATTAGTGAACTGGCTAATATTAGTCATAAACAACCTCTAGTATAGTAGCTAGCAATCATCTACTATAGTATTAGCATCCTAGAAATATCTATTCTTTATAGCCTAAATAAATGAAATATAGCTACCAACACAATCAAATATATCTATCATTATACTAAAATATAATTGTATCATTATACCGTATAACATAATACTATTTTATACTTACTATTTATGGTTAGTCTAACCTTGAACTACTAGAAGATCTTATTCTAGTCCATGATTTAGCTTATGCAAATGAAGAAGGTGGGTAAAGTGGGAGGCGGCAGCGGACTTAATAACTGAAGAGGATTGAGGGATACTAACTGGCCTGTAATATACCAGATACGTGCTTTACTCTTTTACCTACAGTAGTACTGCATAGTAGTCCCTACTGGTTCAATAACGGTACATTCCGGAACTGATAGTACCGTAACATGCCGAAAGACCGTTATCTATTTATTTACAATTTCTGCTAGCTTTGCAAGCCAATGCTGATGCTATTTCTTGCCGAATTATAACCAAATCCATATAAAATTGCAAGCTATTGGCTCACAATCAATAACTGGTCGTGATACTTCGCACACTTATCTACTACTCGTGAATAAACTATTTCAGTATACTACTATATTTTACTCGTACACACGCCAATATACCCTGTATATAATATTAAGGCTGTGATTCAGTAAATACTAAATAACCGAGCGTAGACCTGTTAGAATCAAACAAAGATATACATTAGTAAATCTGGAATAGCGGTATGAATTCTAAAATGGTAGAGACATAAATGTTGACCTATTCCACTAGCTTTCACAAATTTATAATTCAGTGTGATACAGATTTACGAATTAATTAGCTAGCATAGACGTATACAACAGGAAGAAAACATAGATATTCCTTCTACTTATTATCGGAAATTAAAGTACGTGTCTTACATACTTTTCTATCTTGTTATTTATATCTTTATTTATCCATCCATCTATTGACTTAAGGGTACACATCAATCTGTCTATTCATATTATACTTGTATAATATGTAAAAGTATCTACGTAATTTTACAGCATTCAATATTCATCAATGCACCATTGATACAAATCTTATGATTTTCATTTGTATGTTGATTTCTTGTACTCAATTTATACCACTATTAAAGCTTTCCACTACCTATATTTATTTCGTTTTTACCAAGCCATAGAATTTATATCTAGTAGAAATTAAATTTTGGATAACATATAAACTTCAATGTCTTATCAAATGATTTGCGGTTAGCAGATTTACCGTCGATACATCAGGTAAAGCAATACTTTAAACTATAGCTTCAGCCATATAACCACCAATAGCAATTTAACTAACATTAGGTTTATGTGAGTGTTTACATAATGTAAGACTACGACGGAAGTAATTCCATCATCAGTGAAACCCGTATTATTAATACAAAATATTTAGGGCAAATGGAACGAAACCTAACTTAGCGCCGCTATCACAACATACTTTCAAATAAACCCACAAATGTATCTACCTATAGTAAACTTCATCGATATTTTCAATACTATAATATCATAGATAAAACTACCAATCAGTATTCATGATTCATTACATATTCTATTATAATTATAAAATCATTCAAAAATCTAATAAAAATTTATATTGTAGATCTGGAACGGTTAAACTACTTCCCTTATTTGTTCATATACGCTCATAATATCATTTCAAGCACCGGTAACACTTGACCAGTCGTAGCAAATATTATTTTTATTATATATGTTATCATTCTGCATACGTATGAGGCAGAAAAGCAAATATAGCACATACGTCATAAAGGTATAACTATAAATAAAATAATAGAAATAAATGTTTATCCACTCAACCAGCTGTAAAAATTACCATAACTAAGAGTGATATGGATAGGCAGACCCAATAAACATATGCGATAAAAGATTGTACATTCAAGGAAACTACTCTTACATTCTAACTCTCTTCTAATTCAAGTTTTAAGTTGAACTACTGGTTTGTAAATTTGTGGAGCTTGTCATGCTATCCTGGATTGAAGCAATATTCACTATTGTAATTGCATTCATCGTAATCATCGTTATAAGGAATAGAGGAGATATTATACAATATTTTAGAATATGGAAATCACTTCGAAAATTTCCATCACCTCCATCACATTGGCTAATGGGCCATTTGTTACAGCTTGGTAAACCTGATGAGGCTTGCATTCAAATGCTCGAGAAACGTTGTCCCAGTTATGATACGTGCTTTGTCCATTGGTTTAGTATTTTCCCCGTTCTTTGTTGTAACAACAGTGATGCAGCTAAAGATATCATTAAAGCATCGTCACCTAAAGGTAGCTGGTTTTATAAGCTGGCTACACCGTGGCTGGGGCATGGATTGATTGCAGAAAATGGTCCTAGATGGGCAAGGAATAGAAGATTATTAACACCAGCATTCCATTACGATATTTTAAAGAATTATGTACGAATTTACAATGATTGTATAGATACCATTATTACCAAATGGAAAGCCCGAGATGATAAAGGAGAAAGCTTTGACACTTATGAAGACCTGAAATTGTTAACACTTGATGTTATATTACAAACTGCTTTTTCCATAAAGTTAGATTGCCAAACAATAGGTAAATATCATCCCTACATCACGGCGTCAAGGCAGCTAACGCGCTTACTTCTAGAACGAGTTCACTTTTTACCTTATTCATTCGATTGCATTTATCGATGGAGTCCAAGCGGTAAGAAGTTTTTGAAACTTTGTCATTACGTAAACCAATTTTCTGATGAAATCATTAGCAGGAGAAAAGAAACATTAACGAATAATAATATAAATCAACAAAGCAGTCAAAATAGGCGAGGGAAGCATATGGATTTTGTAGATATATTATTACAAACACGCGATGAAGATGGATATGGTTTAAACGTTCAAGAAATTCGAGACGAAGTCAACACATTTATGTTCGCTGGCCATGATACAACATCGAGTGCATTAGCTTGGACACTCTATTGCTTAGCTAAATATCCACAACATCAAGATAAAGTTCGAGAAGAAGCCGACGGGATTTTATGCGATAAAGATAATATAGATTACGATGATCTACATAAACTAAACTATACTCACATGTGCATTAAAGAAGCTATGCGAATATATACACCAGTACCTACTATAGAAAGAAAGTTAAATCAAGATTTGACAGTCAATGGTATGCTGGTTCCAGCAAGTACAACTGTATTTTTACAACTTCATACCTTATGTCGAAGATCAGAAGTATGGCCTAATCCATATCAATATGATCCGCAGCGATTCACAGCTGAAAACATTCAAAATCGGGATCCGTATCATTATATACCATTCTCCGCTGGCCAACGTAATTGTATTGGCAAAAATTTTGCTACAGACGAGTTAAAAATTGTTGTTGCTAAACTTGTCCATCACTTACAGATAGAAATTGATCCGAAAATGCAACCAACGCGTTATTATGCTATGGTAAATCAGCCAGATAAGGGAATATGGCTTAAAATTAAGAGACTTAAATAATTATACCGCGAATAATTCGCTCTAAGTACGATCTTAGCCGCATTTCTTATGGTTTGATATCAAATAAATAACTACTGGTCAAGTCTCGATAGCTATTAGCCCGAGTTCTTCAAGATCGAATACTTCCAATATGTTGGCCACTTACGAAGAAATTTTAAAAAATTTACAACGCATAATTTCAAAATTAGATTTCAACAAATTTTTATTAGTTATTTTCTGACATTACAACAAATGAATATAGAAATTTTTTCGTATTATTTATCTAATACCAATCTTAAAATAATTGCATAAATTTGAATATCGATTAAGTAGTTGCAATATTTATGACCGTTTCTTTCGTCTCCTTTTTGTACTACGATCACGAACTTCTTCTTCCAACCTATGTTCATGTGATGTATTTAGGGCGTGACCAGTTTCTTTTATATGCTGAAATAATTTATTGCGCGTTGAAAATACTTGCATGCATTTATTACACTTTATTTGTATAGCAGTTTCTTCACTATGTTCTTCCTGTATTAGATAAGACATAGTTTAGAATCAGAATTTTCGAAGTGATAAAAGTACTTTCTTATGCGTGAGAAAATAAGCTTGTCGATATTAATCTGAAACACTTTTGACGATGAAATTTGACTGCTACCTTTTCGTTCGCCGCCTCGGCTCCTCTACGAGCTTTTCGAGCTTCCTTAGCCTTTTTTCCTTTTAATTTCTTTGCCTTTGTAGTACTATGTAATAACCAATGATAACATAATTGATAAATTTTCATGCAGATAGAAGACAATCCCTGTAAATAGGTGTTTAGCTCACCTTCCAATTTCCGCAGAAGTATTCACATTATCAGTTTTATCTTCGGCTTCTAGAATAGGTTGCGAATCATCTTTGTCTTCCATTATTTCGCCGTGTGCCGCAGTAGACTCCTTAAACATCTAATTAAAACTCTCTAATTTAATAATTACTTATATTATTCTATACTCTACTCAATATCAACTACAAAATAAAGTGATACGATTTATAAATTAATTTAAGATAAATAAAACCAGATAGTAGCGCCATCGCATAAAAACTTCAGAAATAATTTCATCAATGCAGCTGACTGCTCTCTGACCTGATCCTGTCTTCGTTTCTTTTTCCGTTGTTTCTTAGATAGACTACATTTAAATTTTAAAGAAACAAAAAAAATAAACACAAAAGAGTAAATTATATATTCGATAATTACTAATGCCATTAAGACAGATACAAATAGTAACAGCTACCCTGATTTCATACAGTTTATCAACGCACTTCTCGATAAGCATCTAGCTATTTTGATGTAAAGTATTAAGTTACCTAACTTTCGACATTTTCGTAACTATATCATCATTTTCACTTCCTTCCGTGGACCTGTTAGAACTTTTACATGACTTAAACATTAGCATAAGCACATAAGCCGTAAATGAATTATAAAACTGAGTAAAACCATTGGTTACAGATGAGCATATGCATCAATGTTATTCAATAATGACTACTTATTATCGTCTTCAATTTATACCTTACCTTAAATTTGGCACTTTATCCAATAATTTCTCATCGTCACTCAGATCCTTGGATCTGGCGTAGTTTATTTCAGTAAAAATGATTTATGTTTAGTCAATTTAATACAACATTTACGGCACGGTTATTTCATTTCTAAAAACCTTGCATCTGGCGCACTAGTTGAATCATTTGTTAATTCAAGTGCTTCGGTATCTGATAAACAAGATTGCAGTCATTTATGTCAGGCAATGGTACAGCTATGCTAAGTATTTAAGCCGGCTAAAAATAAACCATTTGTTTGTTTATGTTACCACTTTGCTCATCAGCAAATATCGCATCCTCTTCTTCTAATTCATCTACAAGCAATGCCAGTAATTCCTGATGCTTCCGTGATCTTTCGTGATTTCGAAAGCTATGAGATAGAAGAGTATACTTCACCTGTGATGATATTTTAACCTTAAAAAATTGTACGACATATACCTCATAAATGACTTACGCCTTAATAGTTTTAAAGAATTTATTGCATACAATGCAGTTATAGCCATCGCCCGCAACGTCGCTACCAGCTGCCAAATCAGGTTATGAAATCGATTTAATGTAAGCACAAATTTAAAACAAACTTTCTATCGATATTATGATTGAGAGATTGAAAGAACTTACAACTATCATCATTTCGCTTTCCTCCGCCAAACTCATCATCAAGAGCTGACTCAATATCCACGAAGTCCTGCAGGAAATCCATTCGCAAACATTACAATACTAACTACAAATTTCAATCAATAGAGAAGGAAACTGTTGGCGATGAATATACCTTCTCAGATGTAGCAGTCCATTCTTGCTCTTGATATGCCTTTGAAAGTCTTCCAGAGGTCAAATAAGCAAATTTAAATATAATTCATAATTACAAGTATAGACATTACTTTTGCAATACAGAATAGTTTATTTACTCTGCTTTTCGTCTCTTCTCTTCTAATTGCTTTTTCTTGAAGGCCTCTTCCTTTTCTAGTCGTTGTTTTTTCATAAGTTCCTATGTTTCCGAAATAAATAACTGTAAAGGTACTATCGCAGGCAATAATGAAACGTACAGAAACCTATGAGCAATTCAATAAACGAATACTATTTCGGCTGTATACCAAATGTGCTTTAACTCTCTTATCTCGTTTCCTCAAATAAGCAACAAGTTCCTAAGTTAGGACGAAACGTTACATTCTATTTAGGTATAGAAAGTAGTTAATTAAGACCAACATTAAATCTCCTTATTATAATTACCCTAATATTTTCATTGCGCTCCTTTCGAGCAGCATCTCGTAACTTTTTATTTTCTTTTTCCATTAAGCGTTGTGTTCTTCTATTCGGTGCCTTGATAGCATTTTATAATTTCATATTTTATTACTTTTAAGGATGTTAGAAGTCACATCGTGACAGTAATTAATTGCTAAATAAAAAATAATAATATAAACGTTTATAGACCAGCGAATAGACTATTTACCTGCCTAGTGTCGTATTCTTCCAGCCACACAAAAGAAAATGCACTGCTATAACTTTGCCAGTAAGCATAAAATACGCGAACAACCTATGCATTATAGAGTAATAGATTCGTATAATCTTTATCACCTGTAACCCTAATAGATCATGGCTAAAATCAGTAGTAAGGCAAAGAGATTTAATGATTTACAACTATACCTCATCATAGTCACTGTTGGAAAATCCTGTATTACCAAAAGTGCCATTAATAAAACATTTTTTAGAAATAAATACAACTATTAGTGTTACACTATGCCTAATCGTGTGAAAAGCAAGATCACTCGCATCAATTAGTTTATGTAATTCATTGCAAAATGGTTAACAGCTTACCGAAGCTGGGAGCAGATTCCTCACTTTCTTTATATGGCTCTTCTTCCTTTGCAATTGTTTCAAAAACATATTGAAAAACTGCATAGAATCCCTAATTGATCAATTATTGATATCAGTTACAGTTCACATCGTGAAAATGTCCGTAACTGCAGATCAGGTATGACGTGATCCGATACATTCGATATTGAAATTTTTGCATCAATGTGTATAAAATTGATCGCAAATGCATGGTTTTAATATGTACGGATAGCTTTTAATTAAGCTAATTTTCATCGGGATAAAGATTAATCAATTGGAAGGTGACTTTCTATAATAAGAGACCTATCTGTATAGCAAGGTTCATAAAGATTGGTCTTTTTTAAGCGTTTCACTTATAGATTTTAAAATTTAAACATGTCGTAGAAAACGGATCACATTGTATAACAAGATTCGTGCGAGTGTACAGAGAATTTCAACCTATGCAGCTCAAATACCACTAATATATTTTTAAGTTAATGCGTTATTACCCTTTCAGAGACTGATTTCGTCCTTAAGATTGGTCGCAACCAACGTTACGAATCTTACGGACAAAATCAGTCTTAAGGCCTGCCGTAACAAATATGCAAAGGAATATAAAGTCTATGATAACTAGCTGCTATCAGATTCCATAATCGAATTCTAATCTAACAATTTCATAAGCTTATTATTTTAAATACTAGGAACCTTCTCATCGTCTCCGTAGCCATTATATGCACTAGATTTAAAGAATTGCATAAGATTCAGAGAATCGTGCACATAGTCCTCTCCTATAACATGAAGAACAAGGAAAGGTATTAATGAAAGGACATACTAGACTTTACTAGTGTAAATTATCAAGCATGGATTCAACGCCATGATCACAATAAGAGACTACCGCTCAAAAGAATAGGTAATCAACCTGATTTTAAGCCAAAAGACAATTACATTTGAATAATCGATTTGAAAATCATTAAATTGTAAGACCTTGTTCTAGAAAGATGCGTGATCTATGTGCAAAGTCTACGATGTGACTATATTCAATCTTAAGAACTATTATTACTGATACAGCAAAGGTATTAAAAAAGCGACGAGAAAAATCGAATTAATTAAATAAATGTAGACATTCCTTTAAACATTAATAAAAAATTTTCTGATTTAGCTGCTACACAATTTGGTTGAAATCTATTTACCTTCGTGTAAAAGAGTTTCACGGTGTTTATCGTACCTGATGATAGATTAAATAGCGACTATACATTAAACATTACAATCAAATTAAGTTGCAAAATCTTCGTTTTAAATGGCGCATAAAACCTTCGTATCATAAATCAAGTTTTTAAACTAAACATTCCTGATTAATTAGTAATATCATTAATAATAATTCCCTTCTGTATCATAGAAAGTAATGAAGTGTCAGCTAAATTGTGTAGTAAGCTAGTTGAGCAAGTAAAATACAAAAACTATGCTTATCCATTTATTCGCAAGTCATATATACAAGGATATAGTTTGAAAATGACCACTTAGGTTAATGTAGATTACACTAACGTTAAAGTTTTCACTCTACATGAAGCTAGATTAATATAAAAATTGATGACGAAATCTTATTTATTCCAAAGTTAACAAAATTTTAATCGATACATATAAATTACGGTTGCTACCCAGTATTATAAGTCGTGAGATCATTGGCACTTGAAAGAGTAAGAAATCTTTACAACTTAATCATTGACATACCAAGCTCGTTCATGAGGATCGGAGAGAACTTCATATGCTCGTAAAATTTCAGTAAATAGTTGAGTATATTCTTCAGCCTGATTAATATTTTTATCTATATATTGATTAGTAAGAAATACCGAGAAAAACCTTTGTGAGTAATCTGTATGATAAACAAGTGCCTATATCCAATGCCTACGTAAGTGTTATCGAAAACTGAATAATATCACATTACCATCAACGCGACAGAATTAATCGACATTTAATATCTAATACGAGCAAGCGACTGAAATTACTATCGTACTTAATCTGCCATGAGCGACTATTGTCACATACATAGCGATGATTCTGATACTATTATAAAAGATGTCATGGTAATTGATTGCTATTTAAATGGCTTAAATTAACTTTTCTAGTGCAAGACTTTGAGTAGAGTGATAGCTTACCACAATCCATTCTAACCGGCTAAAAGTATTATTATACCCAAAGTAGTGTTTGAATATCAAATGCTTATATGGAATTATCTGTGAATACAGTATACTGATTGCCAGCTAGTTTAACAATATTGGATAATTTAGATATCCATTGGATGGTTGTTTCTGTATCAATATTAGTAGTAATACTTGAGAAATATCTATAATACATCAGTCCTGTTCTGAATGAAGTGCTGTTTGACCAAAGATATAATTAATGTGATCGATTAATTTCTACTAGTTGATTGATCATCCTAGCTTGTTGTTTATGTACTTGATGTATACGTTGCCTCGTCATTAGAGTATGCGATCGTTGATTAATATGGTATTAAAGTGTACTTGTGTTCCATGTTATTGACATTTACGAAAATACTATATGATTTACACTAACCAATGCTAGGTATAAACTGGAAGATAGACGAGTAGCGATGAGAACAGTATTACCATATCACCTTGAGAATCAGTAGTATGCTTCTACTTGTACTTGTGCTCAATGTATTCGGTCATTCTGGGATTGAAGTAACGCATCAATCTACCTGGTTTGTGGATCATATTACTGCGCATAGACAGACCGAATACATTCAACGATCACCTTGGACGTGATCAGCGTAACGAAAAATAACTGCAATTTAATGCGATCCGATACAACTATTTGATTCATTGAACTCCTATTGGTGTTGTATTACACACTGTACACTGTTCAGAATATCATTTACAATTTGGTCAGGAATGGTTGTAGTTTGAATTCATTGATTTTATTTTTTTTTCAGTATGATAAAGTAAGTAAGGGGGAAAAAAATGCATGTAGATGGTCTTTATTTATTATTCATCCTAAAATTATATAGGAGTTGATACTATTCTGAAAAAGGAATTAATACTGTAGAATACATTCATTTTGCTGATGCAGCAAAATGAATGAAACTACAGCCAATGCTAGTTTGCTAAAAAATCCATGATTCTGAATATCCTTCTCATATCATTCTTAACTCAGCATAAAGTAGGGTTATTAAGCAAGTAAGAAGTGGATAGATTCTATTCTATTTTAAATAACTGTCGACTTATCACCAGCATCGATTACCTGGATGATATTTTAAAGCCAGTTTCCTATAAGCCTTTTTCAATTCTTGCGTAGTGGCTGTTCTTTCCACTCCCAAAACTTCGTAGTAACACCTCATGATAGGCTACATTGAATGGATGAGCTAAGCAGGAATGTACCGCTAGCCAATGCAATAAATGACCAATCACAAGAGTAAAACTACTCCTTGATGCTGACACCAATGCAGATTTCGATTTGTGAATGATGGAATGATCCCCTACAAAGCGGCCGAATTTGCAATGAATATTGCAGGTGTCCAGTTGCAGCTGGCTAGATGATCCAGTCCAGCGAGGACTTTACGCCGGTCACTGTCCTTCAGGTAACCAAGTAACGGAAACACTGTAGGATTCCGTTGAAGACTGTTCAGTAACTGTACAGTACAGTACAGTAATGTAGTAGTATTGTCTCTTCGGTGTCCGTCTGATGCAAGACGATGATAAGACTGTACTGTACTGAGTGTACTGTACACTGTACACTGTACAGTAGTCGATCACCGTACAGTACAGTGTACAGTACTGAGTTGTCCTTCCTGAGTACTATGTACTGTAATAGAACTGTCTCTTCGGTGTCCGTCTGATGCAAAACGATGATAAGACTGTAATATACAGTACTGTACTATGACTTTTAAAAACCGATTCAATGCCTGTTGCCTGTAGGTTATTGAAACTCTAGTTTTTGCGTTAATACTTATGTAGAAGTGATTAGCTAAAAAGAGACGGCCTCCCTTTATTACAATTTCTTATTAAAAATCCGAGTAAATAGCGATGACAACTGAAGTTAGTGAAATTATTAAAGAATCACTTCAAGAGTTCAAGTTCATTTAGGGGCAACTTGGTAATGCGTAATGACTAATTGAAGTGTCAAAAGTTATCATTACATGTAAATAGCGATAGCGATTACATCCATTGCCATTTCTTTTAGTATTATACACTCCTACAACACAGATTCATCTTAATATTTGAAAAATTTTATACGCCCAGATTCGTTTAAAACAAATATTTTGATGTTTTCTATGAAGGATTAAACCAATAGAAATGACAAAAATATCGGCATAATATTAATTAGGACAAGTTCTCCGAAAAAATCTGCAATATGAGTAGTACATTTACAGTCATCATACTGTTTTTACCCGGCAATAATCACTTATTACTTGATAACGGGACTAGAGAAAATATTTTAATAATGTTATTGAATAATGATCAATCATTATGGTCGAACAACATCAAAACAGTTGCAATAGTAATCTTGTCCTTTAAGACAACCTCAATACCATTTAATTTTATCTATCAATTATATTATGATACATTATCCGATATTCATATCGCTAGTATCTGGTAGAAATAGTGATACTACACCGCCTAACAGTCCTATCAATGCAAACAGTATCAAGCAAGCTGTACAATTTAGGTTAAAGAGTTCAGCAAATATAAACATACCTAAAATACAAGAGCTAATGGCAGAAAAATTTAATATACCCATAGCAGTCGACCTTACATGCGTTGGAAACAATTCTAAAGTCCAGGTAGCTAAAGGAATCCATCCGTTATTTGCAACCATCGTAAAAACACACACAAGGATCCTGACTGCTATGATATCATCGATTATTAGCATTGCAGCTATAGAAAATACAGCAACAAAGACTAAAATGATGAATAACCATTTTCGACCTACTCGATTGACTAGCGTAATACATGCAATCGAAAGGGGTATAGTTAGTACATTACCAATTAAAATGTTAACACTGACACTTGTTATTTGCTCAGTACTGACACATACTGGACTATTGGTATACAAATGATGATTCAAAGGGGACGGCGAAGTTTGATTATAAGTATGCCAACATCGTTTACCCATAGTATAATATGAAACCACGGTCGGTAGCCATACAATTAAGCCTTCTTGACTGAAACAGTAACCCATCCACGCTGCTGATAATAATAGTAATCGCTTAAGCCATGGTTGCTGATATAATTTTTCGCCTTTTTGCTTTTTAGTATTAGACTCATCCATTTCATCGCCTCTTATAACTATGTCGCCTAACCTTGATTTAATTAACTTTTCAGATGAAGAGCCATTTCGTTTACAAATTGAATTGATTCGATCTATTTTATCTAAAATAGGTTTAATACCGTCTTTGTTAACTATTGCAAATCGTATACTATTCGGCATGTAGAGTAGAAGACAAAAACCGAATAGAACTGGTATATTAGTTACTAGAAGATACACACGCCAGCTAGAAAAATGGATCTGGCCTAATTTGATATGAAGTGGATGAGGCAATATAACTAACGCCATTAAAGAACAATAAAGGCCTCCAATTATTACAGCTATAGCTGTACGACATCCGAGCAACTTCCCTCTAAATGGTCGAGGGAAAAATTCCAACGCGTACGAACCACTGATAGCAGCCATAGCACTATCAGCAAAGCCAATTATCGAAGCCACGATGACTAACATAGTATAGTTGTAAGCAAAAGCAGCTACTACGATCATTATTAAGTAGACGGATATAGAAATGATTAGAATTTTTCGTCGACCTAGGGTATCACTTAATTTACCCAAGACGACTGAACCAACTGCAATGCCGACCATAAAAGATATACTTAGCCAACCTTTATTGCTTTGGTTTATACCTATATCACAGGCAGTTATAACTATAAAACCAACGATGTTATAAAATATATTATATCCAGAATGGCAAAGTCCACTGGTTATAAATATAGCATAATGAAATAATCCAATGTCTAAGCTATCAACGATTTCATCCACACTTGACGACGAAGTAATAGATTCACAATTGAAATTACCCTCTGATTCGCTTAGTAATGCTGTTTTATCGTTAATTTTGTCTTGTTCACTGTCCAATCCCTCGAAACCCATTTTCCCATACAAGTTTGCAAATAGATGAAGTGACTTAACTTATAATCAAATCAGCATTAGTAGTATTACTAAACATAGAATATCTAATTTCAATTTTAGAAAAACTATGGTGCTATTAGTACGAACTTTGCAATCAGGACTGTATTGAAACGTAAATAGATTTTACTTAGTAATAAGCTAATTCTGCTGGGTTACGAGAAGAAATCAACATTTCAATCAGTCATTATCAATATCTTTTCCCCCGAGGATTATGCCTATCCTAATCATCTTTCTGTCATAGGAAATATAAACTGTGATGAAATGCGTTACATTGTTAACATTTCAATTCAAAAGATGCTTGATCTGAATTATTCGCTACTAACTGTATTTAGTTAAAGAATTTATATAGAATTTTATAAAAAGTATGATTCTATTCATCTAAATTAAATGCGATCACACACTATATCATGATCAGACTTTGCATTAAGATCTTTAAAGCATACTAAATCTTTTAAAATATTACATCCATAATAAAAGAATAGATCTGTCAAAACTATCAAGAAACTTCCCGTAGGACTATAACATAATACTATTGCTCTTTCCGTAGCAATGCATAATTGAATTGAGGCTAGCGTAGAATCCACTGTACTAATATAATATAGCTAGTAGCAAACAAAATTTAATTAACCCAAATCCCTATTGTTAGATTCAATTCTCTAATATTAGAATAGGTTAGTTTTCTTGTCTAGAATATTTCCGAAGTTAGTCGGAGATTAAGTAAAGTAGATAGACTAGTTTAGGTCTGATCACAAAAGCTATTTCGTGAGAAGTTTTTTCATAAGATAAGAATATTACCACCTTATCAGACTTGTTATAATAATAAAACACTAATAAGATAATGGATTCTAAAAAACGGAGAATTTACTTACTTCACCATTGGCTTACATTGTCTATCGTCTTTAACAATGTTTGCGATTTATGCAAGCCAATGGTAAAAATATATAATCAAAGTTAGTGTAAATTAATTATGCGTATGCTTAATACAAAAATTGAACATAGTCTATACAGGATATTATTGTCATCGAATTACATGCAGGCTAAATATTGCTGAAATGATACCTAATTCTACATACATTGAACTTTATTTAGACATATACAAACAAAGTTGAACTATAATACCGATTTTACATAGTCTTGAGAATCACCTACATATTGCATTCTAAAACCACTTATCGCTTGGAGATAAGCAGAATCAAAATAAGTTATTAACTATTCAACATATACCAATCTACAACTTAGTTCAGGTTCAATAAATGATATCAATAGGCATATAGTATCATAATTAAGGAAAGAATTTGCTCCATTATTTTCTAATGAACAAGATTTGACGCTGTATGTGTAACAATAATCTATTAGCGAACAAAATATTATTGGTACTGTGAGATTCCACAGTATGGTACATCGGTTTACTATGGATAAGTAATATTTTTAGAATCTGCTTTAGCAGAAATAATTAATCAATATCAGCATTAGTTGTGTCCGGTAGAAATAACCCTGCTAATCCAGTTAGCAGACCTAACGATGAAAATATTATCAAAGTTGCGGTACAATTCTTATGAAACAATAAAGAGAATGTTATCATAGCTAATATGGATCCTGTGTGCCCTATTACATTGAAAATGCCGATAGCTGTTGATCGAACCTTTGTAGGAAATAATTCCGAACTCCAAGTTTTATATGGTATCCAGGTGTTGTTGCTAATCGATGTAAATAAACTCCCCAAGATCAATGCACTTAATTCGTTATCTATTAGCAGTATTAATAAAATACAAAATCCACAAAATGTTATCATTGGCCAATAAAGCCATTTTCGACCGATGCGGTTCACCAATAATAGACACATGATAGCAATAGGTATAGAAAATAAATTTCCAAATAAGATATCCATAATGACTTTTTTCAAGTTCTCACCAACTTGACAGTGGAAACTATCAAAACCTAGATCATGCATTGCCTTTTGGGAAACGTTATGTATTTGATGATGGCTATGCCTACATACTTTACCACTTGTATAATAAGAAACGACAGTTGGAAGCCATATGGTAAATCCTTGATCACTGAAACAAAATCCGAACCATCCAATAGATAGTAATAGAAATCGCTGAAGATATGGTGGTTTTAAAAAAAGTTGAAAGTGTCCTATTTCGTTTTGGAGTCCATTCTTAACTGCCATCTTATTCTGATCGTCAAGATGATCAGAAATTGGTATCAAAGGCATGGTGTATTGTTTTGGAAAAATTTTATCATTTTGGCAGCAAGAATTTATACGATTAATTTTATCTAGTACAAGCCCTACAGTTTTCCTTTCAGATTTTTCCAATGCAAATCGTATACTATCAGGCATGCAAGGCATTATGCAGTAACCAATCAACATGGGAATAATATTAATGAGAAGATATAGTCGCCAACTTGAAAAATAGATGTTTCCCATACGTTTATAAAAAGGATGAGGTAAAATAAGTAAAGCGATAGTCGAACTAAATAAGCTTCCTAAGATTAAGAATCCAATCATACTTCCAGCCGCTATACCTCTATAACGTCGAGGGAAAAACTCAACTACGTAAGTATGAACAGATACTGCAAGGCCGCCGTGTGAACATCCAATTATCGAAGCCATAACCACTAACATGTTATAGTTAAAAGCAAATGCAGAAGCTAACATCGATATGACATTTATTGTTAAAGAGAAAAGAAGAATTCTTCTTCTACCATAAATATCAGCCATTCTACCAAGTACGCCAACGCCAAGAGCAAACCCGATCACCAATGACATACTTAACCAACCCCTATTACTTGTATTAATATCTAAATCACATGCCGAAATAATTATAAAACCGATCGCTTGGTAATATATACTATATCCAGCAAAGCAAAGGCCGCATGATATTAGAATCAAGTAATGGAATAATCCAATCTGTATATCCTCAACAATTTCGTCCATACTCGATATCGAATTATTCGGATCTATCGTAGAATCTGAATCAAAGCCAGCTTCTTCATCACTTTTTAATTTCTTTGTATTGTCATCGTCGTTGCCGCCAATACACTCTTCCTTGATGGCCATGCTCGCATTTAAGAATAAATGAATCCCTAAATTAGATTATGTAATTGTGATCACTTCATAAGCTGCATAGTTAACAGACTGAAATATCGCTAAAACTAAAATATTAAAGTCTACAATCTTTACGAAATGGATTTTTAGCCCCTAAGATTCTCAATCTCTCGTGTCTGTTGTAATCTAAATTAAGAAAACACAATTGCTATAACTGGCAGAAATCAGTACACAGTTACTATATCGTTAAAGTAACTCTAAAATTTTTGTATACTGCATAACCAATCATTTTTTATCCCGTGGGGTATTATACTGAGCCTTGAATGCGACTATGATTATATGATTTTCTGAAATAGAATACATTGATTCTATACAAATTCCCATTGCGTACAATTAGTCAATCGATAACACCAGTAGCTTAACAATGCAAATTTAAATCGAATTCATAGAAATAGGTATATGCAAACATACTAAAATACTAATTTATCTTTGTTTTAAACTGAACTTGACTTTATGATTTAATCGCTAACATCAGTTTACGAATTACGAGTAGATATCCTATGACAATACTATTATCTAGGTTTCTAAATTGAAATAATTCAATCGCTCTTTTCCAGATATGGTAAAGACAAAGATTGTTGATAGTTACCCTTATCACTTAAAGAATCGCTGCCGTGTTTACCTGATGGGTAACTTTATTATCTACTGAAGATGGAATAAAGCTTCTATTTTTGCTCATATTTTTTAATTTCACATCATTCAAGAGATTATCAAATCAAGATAGCTTTTCACATATTAGTCCATCTTCTAAGATTTGTTGTCTTTGGCGTCCAAAATTATTATTGCTGTTGGTCAACATTATTGGTTAAAAATGCCATATAAATCTTATTTAGCAAATTATCACTTACTATAGAGAGTTTACCGTCGTTTACATCAAGGTTATACTATAATTAACTCTTGATTACAAAGCAGTAGTAAATCCAATTAAATTATATTTAATTAACGCCTACGATTTCTTATAGCAAATTCACCACCTTAGGAGTAATTTTAAGTGCGTTATCGGACGTACATAGCAAGATTATATCACTCAAATCTAGAATTTACTGATATTCTATATAGTATTATTTGTTGCAGAAAAATCAGTATTAGATAATCTATCTTTAACAGTGTAGTGCTTAGGTTTTACTACCCCTTACGTTCGCAGTCGTCGAACTCAAATTCTGAGTTATTAAAATTGAGCAAGTTTTTAACGTGACACAAGCTTTAAACAGTTTATGATGCCATTATTATCCATTAGTTCACTTACAATATAAATAGCGTCGTCTTTAATTATTTAGTAAAATTGAATAGTTTAAATGCTCTCTGGCAATTACCTTTATTATGAATAAAGCAATTCGCTTTCGTGCCATTACATTTATTTCCCTTGCAGATTGTAGACTTTATTTAATTCCTCTCCCTCTCTGTATGTATAATATTAACAATGGAGTAGAGGCCTAAAATATTAGCAATATGTGAATGTATCAGTAGTATTATAATTAAGATTGATAATGTCTAATTATTTTATAATAATCTAAAGTTAAGGCCACCTGCATAACGAAAATATCACAAGGTAAAATAATTATCGGTGCTACTGGATGACTCCTCATTACAGAAGTTTATAGTATACGCGTATAATTTTAAATGAATACAGTGCTTATATTTGTTGAAAATATTTTCCAAAAAATAATTAACTGATATCAACATTAGTTGTATCAGACAGAAATAATGCTGCAAACCCGCTTAATAGACCCAGAAATGAAAAAATTATTAAAGTTGCTGTACAACTCTTATAAAATAGTAAAGCAAAGATTGTCATGCCTAATATTGATCCCGTATGTCCTATTAAGTTTAAAATACCAATAGCGGTTGATCGAACCGTAGTAGGGAATAACTCTGAACTCCAAGTTTTATAAGCTATCCATACGTTGTTACTGATCGATGTAAATAAGCATCCCAATATCAATACACTTAGTTCATTATCTATTAGCAGCATTAATAAAATGCTCAATCCACAAATGGTTATCATTGGGCAGTAAAGCCATTTTCGACCGGCACGATTCACCAATAGTAAGCATATAATAGCTACAGGTATAGAAAACAAATTTCCAATTAGGATATCCGTAATAACTTTTTTTAAGCTCTCACCAGTTTGACAAAAGGACACATCAGGAAGTATAGGATGATTTGCTTCCCATGATGAATTAAGCATTTCGTGATTGTTATGCCAACATGTTTTACCACTTGTATAATAAGAAACGACAGTTGGAAGCCATATGGAAAACCCCTGATCACTGAAACAATTTCCGAACCATCCGACCGATAAAAATAACAATCGTTGAAGCCATGGCCTTTTAGTGAACAAGCGAAAGTGTTCTATTTCATTTTGGAATCGATTCTTGTTTGTGTGCTCCTTGCTATCGCCTAGGCTAACATGATCTGGTATCGAAAGCAACTGATATTGCTTATCTTTATCATTACTACATTTACAAAATGAATTAATTCGATCAATTTTATCTAGCACAAGCTTTATGCTTTTCTTTTCGGACTTTACTAACGCAAATCGTAAACTATCTGGCATGAAAAGCAGAATGCAATATCCAATTAGTATGGGTATGATATCAATAAGAAGATATAGTCGCCAACTTGAAAAATTGATACCACCTATGCGTTTATAAAATGGATGAGGTAAAGTAATTAAGGCAACAGTCGAGCTAAACAAACTTCCTAAGATTAAGAATGCAACCATGCTTCCAGCAGCTAATCCTCTCTGACGTCGAGGGAAAAATTCTATAACGTAAGTATGGATGGTTACTGCTAGACCGCTGTGTGAACATCCAATTATTGCAGCCATAACCACTAACATATTATAGTTATAAGCAAATACTGATGCAAACATCGACATTAAATTTATCGTCACAGAAAAAATAAAAATTTTTCGTCTACCATAAGCATCAGCCATTCTACCAAGTACGCCAACCCCAAGAGTAAAACCAATCATCAGTGATAAACTTAGCCATCCCTTGTTACTTGCATCAATATCTAAATCACACGCCGAAATAATAATAAAACCAATGGCTTGGTAATATATGTTATATCCAGCAAAACATAGACCGCACGATAATACCATTAAATAATGAAATAGTCCAACTTTTAAATTGTCAACAATGTCGTCTATACTAGACGTCAAACCATTCGAATCCATCGCACATCCTGCACCAGAATTTTCTTCGTCATCACTTATTAAATGTTTGGTATCATAATCATAGTTATCGTTGCACTCGTTTTCGTTCGTCATATTTTCCAAAAGCCAGATTGTAATTTAGACTGCAACGTATAATTGTAATGGCTATATATATATATATATATATATATATTACTAATATAGCAAAAAATTAGGTAAAGTAATCAAGATTTAAAGTTTGACACCACTATTTAAAAGATTTTAAATATACACAGGACCAAATTTCCATACGTCTCATTACATGCGTCTATATTACTATAGATATTAAATTCAACATCAGCATGCATAATCACCACCATCACTCCCTTGCGAATTACAAGCAAATATCATGTGACAATGTCACTGTCTAGACTTATTAATTTGAAGAATTTAAGCGCTCGTTTGCTGATACGGTAAAATTGCAGGTAGTAAGATGGCTTCCTTTATCTTTTGAAGAATCACCATTCATTTCGCGGATAATTTTATCACCTATCGAAATAAGAGGAGAAACGCTTGGCTTCTTGCCTATACGGTAAAATTCTGCATCATACAAGTAGTCTTATACTTATAATAGCCTTATACACACAATGGAAAGATAGAAAAGATAAAGTTACAGCGATATAGCATTTATAAATTATTTGCACTGTCTCTGTATGGCGTATTAATATCGGTTATGCACTCGTGTCATATTGGATCGGAAAGCTAGAGTAATTGAAAGTCCTCTTACTTGTAACTTTAAATATAATAATTGAATGAATATTTTAAGCTAAATAGAAGAGGCAAACGAAGCAACAGCAATTTAACATTAATTAATTGTACATTAGTCTATTGTATTTTATCACTACTATCATTTGAATATAAAACTGCACTATCAGACATATGATTAAAAAGTATTATTATGCTAAAGGTTATAACTACTTTTAAAATATCACAGTTCAATAAAATTATTGTAAGCGTGAAAGAAAGGCTGGTTAAACAAAAATTTTTAAGATATTATACGATAGCTTTTCATTGTTACCGTGTTGATTTAGTCTATTTTTCGTAAACCATTTTGCTTTCAATCACAGTTTATTATCGCTAGGCTTCATATGACTGTGCATTCTTCCTTCATTAACAAGTAAATTGCTATAGAAAATGTTGTGGACATTTCCTGTAAAGTTTGTTTCCAACAAGTTTTATTCGCTACTTTCGAATAATGAAAGATAACAAAGCAATGGCATTGCTTTATAAGCATCATATTGAAAATATAATTAGTTTACGATGATTGATTCTTAAAATATGGATGTAGCGTAACTTTGTGTTGGATTGTAGACTATTAGCCATGTTTAGTATGATAAGCGATAGTATGACTTTCCATGTTTATCTTAAGACGTAAATTTCTTTATACTACTAAGATTTGTATTTTGGTCCAATATCTGTAAATGTTCATGTAAAATCATAATCCGTATGAAGTTAATACTATAGACTTTTGTTTCTTAATCTTTTAGTACATGACTAGGTACGGCCCGGTAGGATGCAAGCTATAAGCTATTCAGTATTCATGGCACAAAAAGTGCTCTAAACGGTATGATATTATTATTACTGTATAAATTTAGGATGGGTAGATCAGGATTTATGACTCAGCCATTTTAACGCTGTAGGAGTACGAGTATATCTGCACGATCTATTACTCAAACTAACTGTGAAGTAAATACTCGTACTTACAGTATATTGTAAGGCAAACAGGCTTTTTTCAAGCCAATCAATATACCACAAACTCATGGATTTAATATAGAATTCTGATTCTGCAAATGAATTCAGTCAAAAAAATGCATAACCTACATCGTATTCAGTCTAGGTGTGTCTATAGTGACACTGCAATCTACGGTCCTTTAATTGGATCTACAACTACTGTTCTACGCTTTATCCTCCAGACAACTTCACTACTAGAAGTTTTACTCAAGTTTAAATACCATTTATAAATAGTAATTTGTGTAGCAGTTACAAAATTAATGAAATACTATCTATCATTTTTCCACTCTCAATCATAACTTAAAGTAGAAGATAAAGTTTTATTTCAATTACATTTACCACTAGCAAATTTCTATAAATACACTTATCAATCATGTATATATGAAAATTATACTTAATTACAGATGCCGCCAAGGAAGGTACAAATACAGTAATTAAAAGAAGTCCAGAAAATTTAGAACCTTGCTCATATTAATTTTCTAATATCATTGAATTGAAGTATACACTGTTAACTTATAGAAACATATACTTTAATTGCAGATATGGTCGATGAGAGCACAAGCACGGCGACAGTGGCGAACTTTGTATGCGTGACTTGCAATAGTCCAACAAGCGGTGCTCATCAGTGTTCCAGCTGTAAGAAGTATTGCCATGCACTTCCAAGTTGCTGTGAACTAGGAGAGGAAAAAGACTTCGGTACACCCGTCACTTGTTTGCTTTGCTGCAAAGTAGCTCGAGTAAAAGAGAAAAGCCTTGAATCGAAGAGAAAACAAGAAGAACAGAAAAGGGTGATGTTGACCAGGTCTAGAAAGCGCTTCAAGAGTGCTCACATTGATGATACTGTCCTTGTTCCAGTGCCAGCAGTAAATAGGGGACGTGTCAACTTGAGTAACGTGAAAGCTGTAATAACGGAGAGCTATGGCAACAATTTCTTCAAATTAGGCACTAAATACGGAACTTTAAAGCAACGTTACTCGCGTAATCAGTTTACTGTTTGCACAGAACGTTATATTCGTACTACAGATGTCCCTAGCTGCGCTGAAATTTCGCTACGTGAATTAGTTAAAAAAGAATCTGCTACAGGCGGTCAAGGAATGTTTAAGTGCAACTGTAAATCAAACTGTAGAAATTTCAAGTGTAAATGCTTCGCTGCTAAAGAGAAGTGCAATAGTAGATGTCATAGTAATAGAACTTGCAGGAACAAAACCGAATAGTTCTTCAATACATGTTACGGTAACTATACTGAATACATTAATTTAGCGGTAACGTACCTTAATTTTGTGATGCTTATTTGAAATTCATAAACATTAATTCATGTTAATCAAAACAACTTAAATTATAAATAAATAAACTTGACTAAGGATCTTTTAAGCAAAAATAACTTGGCTTCTGATATTTGAGATCTTATGGTTAGCTTTAATATTTTTGCTATAAATGTATTTTGAATTTGTGATGCGAATTTTTAATTATAAATCTTAGGGAAAATTAACCATCTAAATCTTAATTCGTGATCATTAAGTTAAATTCGACATAAATATTAACTTAAACATTACCAACGGTCTCTTTCGTAATTGAAGTTAGATATTCTGATGTTTACCAGGAGTTTTGAATTCGTTGTAATCCTGTAAACTTAACGAAATAAATGGTAAAATAGATTGCGACTTACTTTTAATCTGTCATGTAACTTGAATTTTTGCATGGTCATTCTCCAGATTTATCAGTCAATTTACAAAAGGATCGGTCATTTTCTAGATTTCCACTCATTTTATAAAATGATTGGTCATTCTCTAGATTGACCAGTCATTTTTAGAAATAACCGGTCACTCTCAATATTTACCAGTCATTTTATAATTGACCGGTCATTCTCCAGATTTACCCACCAGTCATTTTACAGAATGGCCGGTCATTTTCTAAATTTACGATTCCGAAAGTCTGGTCTTTCCCAGGATTAAATGTTTTTATACGGCATTTTACTAAATATCATGCCAGATACAGTGGTCTGCTTTGCCTCTGTAATTATAAGAAGCAAGTCTAACTAAATAAATTACAGAAGTTCTCCATTTAAAAAATTAGTTGGTAAATATCAAAATCTTTGCAAGGCGAAAAGGTCGGATATTGAATTTTTGAATTCACAGGCAAAATAAATGGAAGTTTGTGAGGTTGATAGATCAAGAATCTTCAAAACTTTAGAAAATTAAGATTTATTGAACAAAACCTCCTTTACGAAGATACAACGTAATCGATTAGCTGAGGACCTCTAACGAGAAATAACTATCTTACCATACTAAACTACTCGCTTATATACCTTTCCACGTTTACAGTCTTAGCACCTTACTTACTACACACTTCAGTATTAGCATCTCAAATACAGAACAGTTTACACCTTTCATGTGAAGCTCTAGTGTGAGCACTGTAGCGCTCCTCTTCAAAAGGATTACGGTTACTAAGCTAGCTATATTTAATGCTTAAGCTTCTAACGAGAATATCTATCACATGTTGAACACAACACCTACGATAGACATTACTAAATATATCATCAACTTAGAATACAATATTACACTGTCTTACAAAATTTTAAATCAAAATAAATCATAATATCACCACTACTGCGCATCTATTGCTACGAGAGCTGAAATTTTAATGTTAATATCTTTCTATAGAGTAAGTACCGTACAAGGTTTATGTACAATTAAAAAACAGGTTAGATGAGTTTACAAATGTACAATTTACGAAATGGATGTCATCTAATAAGATATTGAAACATATATCGTTGTAGATAACAAGAGCCTTTGCTTTAGGTCCATTTTTATATTTCTTGAAGTATCCAGACCGCCATGAATTCTGATACATTCTATATCTTATTGATTGGCCATCATCAAATTAGAGATAGGGTTAGATGGTGTTACGTTCGTAATATATATGATACATTCTATCTTTCAATGAGATCGTACATTTTTGGATTATTACGTTACAGAGTAATAGATGGTAATTAACAATCAGTTAATGTCAAAATTAGTTGTATCTGGTAGAAACAACGCAGTAAATCCGCTTAGGAAGCCTAGTAATGAAAAGATTATCAAAGTTGCTGTGCAATTCTTATTAAATAGTACAGCAAATGTTGTCATGCCTAATATTGATCCTGTATGTCCTACTATATTTAAAATGCCAGTTGATGTTGATCGAACTTTCGTAGGGAACAATTCTGCACTCCAAGTTTTATAAGGTATCCAGGCGTTATTACTTATCGACGTAAATACACATCCCAAGATTAATGCTCCGTATACGTTGTCTATTACAACCATTAATAAAATGCTCAATGCACATATTGTTATCATAGGAAAATAGAGCCATTTTCGACCCACACGGTTAATTAATAAAAGACATCCGATAGCGACAGGTAACGATAGTAAGTTTCCAATTAAAATATCTATAATGACTGTTTTTAATTTCTCACCATTTTGACAAGCTGAACTATTAAGATGTAGACTATGCATTGCATTATGCGATATGTTATGAACATGTTGATGACTATGCCAACATGTTTTTCCGCTTGTATAATAAGAAACGGCACTCGGAAGCCATATCGAAAATCCTTGATCGCCGAAACAAAATCCAAACCATCCCACTGATAGTAGTAACAATCGTCGAAGCCATGGCTGTTTTCCAAAAAATCGAAAGTGTTCTAATTCATGTCGAAATCGGCTGGTTTTGCTATTATTCTCTTTACGATTACTTGCGCGAGGATGAAGTGATGTCAAAGGTAACGCGTATTGCTTATGTAAATCATTCCTACATTTGAAACACGAATTAATTCGATTGATTTTTTTTAATACGAACTCAGCCTTTTTCCTTTCGGATTTTGCCAACGTAAATCGTAAACTATCAGGTAGAAAAAGCAATATACAATAGCCAATTAATGTGGGTATCATAACGATGATAAGATAAAGACGCCAACTCGAAAAATAAATCCCTCCTATCTTGTAGAATGAATGCGGCAATGTAAAAAACGCAACAGTAGAGCCAAGTAAACTCTCGAAGATTAGAAATGAACTCATACATGCACCAGCGATCCCTCTATACTGTCGAGGGAAAAATTCCATTAAATAATTGTAGATAGTTGCTAATAGACCTGCGTGTGAGCATCCTATTATTGCTGCCAAAATCACTAGCATGTTATAGTTATAAGCAAATGCAGAGAGTAGCATAGCTATTAAATTGATCGTCAAAGAAAATAGAAGAATTTTTCTTCTACCGTAAGCATCAGCCAATCTGCCGAATATACCAACACTAAGAGTCAGGCTAATCATCATCGATAGACTTAACCATCCCCTGTTACTTATATTGATATCTAAATCACAAGCAGAAATAATAATGTATCCCATTGCTTGAAAGTAGACATTATATCCTCCATAGCAAAGACCACACGATAAAATAATTAAATAGTGAAATAATCCGACGTCGATGTTTTCTACTATATCATCGATACTTGATATTAAATCATTCGAATCAATGGTACAATCTGAACCGGCGTTTTCATCAATATCACTTATTAAAGCCGTTTCTTCACCGTCTTCTCTCTCTTCGAATTGATTCTCGATCGTCATATTTGTCGATAGCTATATAAAATCAACCGATATAGAAATACAGTGATTAAATTCGTCAAAAAATAAGACAGGAAACGAACACGCAGCTTACGATCACCATCTTAATCGTAAGAATTTTATTTTAAGAATTGATCAATGTTCCTTTCTAATAGCTGATACAACGATAAAGAACGATTAAATGTGACTATGACAGCTAAAACGTACATATGAGCGATATTGTCCAGGGAGATGCGGGAAATTTCGAATTTATGGTACCAACGTACTGTACCAACAGAAAGTGGTCCTGGTCCTGTAGTACTGTACACTATACTGTACTCAGTGTACTGTACTGTACTGCACAGACTGTGTAACTAACCATGCATATCCCCCGTTATTAATAATGCACTACGTAACGACATGTAACAGTACTGTACTGTACTGTATACATAAGTCTCATTTGTACTGTAGCGGAAACGCTCTTCAGAAGAAGAGTAAGAACAGTGTACATATGCAGTAGTGCTGTAGATCATACTGTGTAACTTTGCAGTTTGCACGTAATTTCGAAATTTCCCGTATCTCCCAGGACTAGTATGTACAATGCATAAGAAAGAAAATTACTCGTAAGAGTGAAGTTTCCTGTATCATACACAACCCTTCGTCGATTTAAATTAAAACCAACAACGTTCTCCATGAAGAAAATCTTATCAATCGCTTCTTAATCCCAAATGGATTAGTAATACAATGAACACTATCATTAAGTCATGTTTGCAGAATCGAAACAATATGAATGAAGATAATATCTTGCTACTGGTATGGATAAAGTGATTTAAATCTATTATTAATCTATGTGGGACCCAACTTTGATATGAATAAAATCCATCATGCCCTTGCGAATTATCGGTTATTTCAAAGAAGGAAAGATTATTGTCCGGATGGTTCTTTGGCATAATTTAAATAACTCGTCTTTTGTCATGGTAAGTAGGAAGATTGTAACAGCAAAGCATTTGGTACTTGATAGTGAAGAGTCGCTGATATATCTTAAACTTGCTACTTTAATACGTGAAAACACTCGCTAACGGGCTAATCAATCTTGCTAATAATGATACTGCAATCATTTTTTGTCTACTCTAAGCATTAGCAAGTCTATCAGATATGCCATCACCATTACCATAGCCAAGTAAATAAGATATACCAATCCAACACTTATTATTTATTTCTATTAATTTCTAAATTGCATATTCCAACAACTACGACACTGATCGCTTGATAAAACAAATAATAACCATTTAGGCCGAGTCCATAAGCTCGAATGATTGTATCGTATAATAAAATAGTCCAATGCCTATAGTATCTAAGATCTAATCGGTACTAGATGTTAAATTAATCGAATTAGTGACGTTATCTAAACCATAAAACTCTTCATTTGAACTTGGTAAGGCTGCTTTATCGTCAACATGATCGTAGTCTTGATACTCCCTCTCAACTACATTGTTAATGGTTCTAATGTGTGAAAGTTCCAGAAAATTGTCATAAGTGCAAAAGAAGGACTATACTCAGATAGTCCTTGGTAGAAGTTAGACGAACCTGACTTATGTAATAAAGTGAAATTTGCAAGAAACTGCAGTTCTTGATGTATTGTTGACGATCACTTTATGACATCATTTTACATTAACTGCAGTCTATTATCTCTAGTCATCTGTAATGAAGGTTAATATTTAGTATTCTCCTTCATAGAATATTTCTTTATTTAGTAATGTATTGTAAGATGATTTAAGATTTTAGTGTAGGACTTGCAAGTAATATCCAAATTAATGTAGATGATAGTGGAAGGATTGTGTCAGACAGTATAATGTTATACCTATTGCAAGACTCACTTAAACGGCTTTTTAATTTATAAAGTAAAACATATTAAATAAACTGGTATTGTTCCCCTAATCTCTATCTTGGTTCAAAGTGTCACCAACCTTAGTGTATCTTAGCAAAATTAAGCTAAATTATTACACATCGTATAGCTTTCATTCTTCTGTTTTCTTACTCGAATGAAGTTAAATGCTGGTTTTTATTATACAGATTAAAATATACGAGCTATTGCACGTGTAGTTATATAATACGACCACAAAGAATTCTGAATGTAAACCTTTGATATTTAAAGCTACTTCTTATCATTTTAATAACTATTATATGTAAATAAGTAAGTGGCTATTAAAAGTATTATCAGCATTTCCAGTGAGAATTTGCACGCAACAAGTTTTACCACTATTTTCGAGTAATGAAAGACAAAGCCAAAACTAAGCTGTTATGCTTCACAAGAACAACCTAAGAGCCCAACGATAGTTACTTACTGAATCCTTTATTTCGTAACAAAAGCATTACTTTATTAACTACTATAACGCAATTAATTACTTAACGTAAGTTTTAATATAGAAGAATATCAGCGTTCGTATATTTTCCTCTTATTTTATTAATATTCATAATATGGTCCAATATCTATAAGTTTTCATGTAAATCATAATCCATATTGAAGTTAAGGCGATAGACTTTTCTTTCTTAGTCTTTGAATAGGTGGCTAAATACAGTCCTGTAGTATACAAGCCATAAGCTATTCACGATACAAATAGCGTTTTAATAGCATGATGTAGTTACTGTATAAGTTTATCATCGATAGACTTAACCATCCCCTGTTACTTTTATTGATATCTAAATCACAAGCAGAAAGAATAATGTATCCCATTGCTTGAAAGTAGACATTATATCCTCCATAGCAAAGACCACACGATAAAACAACCAAATAGTGAAATAATCCGACGTCGATGTTTTCTACGATATCATCGATACTTGATATTAAATCATGCGAATCAATGGTACAATCTGAACCGGCGTTTTCATCAATATCACTTATTAAAGCCGTTTCTTCACCGTCTTCTCTCTCATCGAATTGATTCTCGATCGTCATATTTGTCGATAGCAATATAACATCAACAGCTATAGAATTGCATTGATTAAATTAGTCAAAAAATAAGACACGGAACAGATACACAGCTTACGATCACCATCCTTAGTCGCACGATTTTTACTTTTTAGATTTAATCAATGTTCTTTTCCAATAGCTGATACGATGATAAAGAATAATTAAATGTGACTATCATAGCTAAGATCTTGCAGATGGCACTATTGTCCAGAACTAGAATGAATATCGCGTAAATCAGAGAATTTCTTGCAAGGGTCAAAGTTTCTTCTATCATGCAAAACACTTTGTAAAGATGTGTTAAAATCAATTACGTTCTCCATGACAACATTCATGTCAATCACTTGTTAATCCCAAATGGATTTGTAATAGAATGAACACCAGCATTAAATCATATTTGCCGGATCGAAACTATATGATTCAAGATATAACGGTTCTATCGGCTTAGCAAAAGTAATTCAAATCTATTGTTAATTTATATAGGTTCCAACCTTGACGTGAATAAAGTTTGTCACTCCCTTACGAATTGTAGGTTAGATCAAAGGAAGGAGAATTATTTTCCGCCTGATTTTCTAGTAAAATTCAATAGCTCGTCTTTTGATAAGGTAAGCAGGGAGGATCGTAGCAGCAAAACATTTATCAATTAATAAGACTATCATCGATAAATCTTAAACTCCCTACTGTTATAAACAAAAGAAACTGCTAATGTGTAAATTAATCTTACTAATAATGATACCTCGATAATTTTTCATCTATCCTAATTCTTATCCAGTCTATTTAATATTCCATCACCAAGACTATAGTTTATCAAATAAGATACTCCAACCCAACCCTTACTATTTCTATTAATTTCTAAACTGTACACTGAAACAGCTATGAAACCAATCGTTGGATAAAACAAATAACAGCCATCTATGCCAATTTCACAAGTTCTAATGATTGTACTATCTAATATAATAGTCCAACATCCGTGGCATCTTGTCGAAGCTACATGTTAAATTAATTGAATTGGTGACACTGTCTAAAGCATAAATTTCTTCATTTGAGCTTGGCAAACTTGCTTTATCATCAACATTATCGTAGTCTTGATACCCTCTCTGAACGACATTGCTAATGGTACTTCGAAATAAAATTATACTGTTCTAAAAGATATCAAAATCTATCATCAATTTACGGCTTACAACTAAATAATTTTTTTTTTAATTTACACCTTCAATCGAGAAGAGCGTTTTCGAATCTACAGTAATTTACACTCATAAAATTATATTTATTGTAGACATCACCGCCTTAGCCCCTAACATCAAAAATTACTTGTTGCAGTCTAACAACTATAAGAAAAATCACTAATACATGAAATCAACTACAAAATGCTCAAAAAATTACTCGTTGCAGTTTAGTTACTGTAAGAAAAGTCACTAACGCATGAAATTTGTTGGATTCAGTTAGGTCATGCATTTAATTCTTATGTGAATGATAGCCTTCAAAGATGAGCTCTACAATTAATAATAGCTTCTAAGTTGCTCTTTATTTGTATGCTATGGCTACTGTAGCAAACTATTTAAACAGCATTTTCTATTTCGCAACGAAAACTTTAAGACTATGGCTGATTAGATTTCACGTATTTTTACCATGAATAGTACTTAGTGACGTTATTCTTACCTGTTATGGTATATCATGCGTCCCAGAGACTCATGATATACTTCTACGTAATAAAATTAAAAATTTTTTCGAGCTCAAACGTAAAATGCCTAAATGAATCGGTTTTCGTGGCTTAGCTATTTGTTAATCTGAATTCTGTAGCCACTAGTAAATCCTGATATTTATTTACAATATTTTAAAAATTAATTTTTGCAATTAGTACGTGATCCTATCGTGGCCATCATGCATGGAAATGTAACATTTTGCATGGATTTTTGAAAACTGCACACTTGGCAACATTAATGGTAATTTAAGCGTAAAATAATATTCTACTCATACTACTACATATATTATTAATTGTCTTACTACTAAGTCGTTATAATTATTGGCAGTTTTCGCTATACTGAAACTTGTAAATGGCTACGTCTAGAATATTAATAATTGCACCGTACTGAGGTGGTCATGAATTATAAGAGCGATCACTGTAATTATTTAATCGTTCTGACTAGTGTTAGTGTCTGAAAGTTTTAAGCGTATTTTGGCTAGCACATTAAAGTAATACTCCAGTAAGCGAATCATCGAGTTAACTTTATGAGGAGGAATGAGCTGGTCTTCATCCATATAGATCCCTAAGACTTAATTGGAGATCTTAATCGACCCTAACAATCGATTTCAAAGAGCTTGGTTCCAGATGACAAAATTAGCTTTTAACAGTAACTTACCATCAAGAATCAACGGTAAATCACAACATACAGTAACAGTATCGACTTTGAAAAAAACTTTTCATACTGTAATTCATTGCATAAAATTACGCCATTGGTAAAGATTTTATTAAACACTATGCATCTACCATAAATCGGCATAAATTATTGGTGTAGTTTGATAACAGTATGAAAATAAACTATGCCTAAAATTATTAAGCTTCGATGACGCAATATATTTATTCCTACGAGAATTATAGATAGAAGAAAGTTATCATTAAATAAACAATAGCCTGAATCTGTTTTTCATTCATATGGTAATGTTGCAATTAGTTTATTTATAAGCTTAATATACTACCGTAATCACGTTACAACGTAATACTAATTTTAAATTACTACTGTAGCGAGTTGAAATCACTGCAACCATATGAATAAGCTATTTGTTGTAGCATTTGTATTTCATTAAAAAGGTTCTACTTATCAATGTTTAGCTCTTGCACTTTCTAAGAAGAGTCATTAATAAGGCCATTAAAGAATCTAGAATACTTTACTTTGTCAAATATAAAATCATTACAGACCACTTCCCATATGATGTATCGTATATATCGATATATCACAGCTATTATCGTACGGTTAGTCTCACGTTTCGATGATTTACCTGCAGATTTTATGCAATAGGATAATTTACCATATATTTTCGTCGAAATAATCCCTCATCACAGCATAAGTAAAATTAATATCGAATAAATAAGACCTATGGCCGATATTGCTTAGATCTGCTACAACCAAATTTTATTGAAAATATACGGAAACGTAATTAGACGCGATTATTTCTTATTATATAATATATAGATATTATCATACATTATGTTATCGAACAAAACTGGTTCCAACAGTATCAAGGTCTGGAGTTTGGGTAAATTTTAATTGCATCTATTAGTTAATAAAGCGTAACTGCAATCGTTCATTTCTTTTTCTCAGTAATTCTATTACAGTCACCTTCGCTTTTGCTAATTTTCTTTGTTTATGAATCTTTTAATATTAATGTATTATAACTCTAACTTTAGAATGAATATATTACAAGTTTGATAACATTACTAATTTACCGTTTCTAGAAAATGACAATCTCCTCTCTAGAGCTACAATTGTTACTGATGCTGCCTAAAACACTTTAAAAGCATCAATTATCCTTTTTAGTACTAACTATCTCTCGAACATCGAACCGCTAGAGTCAAAATGACAATATGGATGTCTGATCCTGTTAAATTTATTATTTCTAGAGTAGACCTTAATGACAACTTTGAATTCGTTAACACCTAAACGTATAGGTAGAAGTATATTCCATGATTTCTATCATAACCATTCCAAATTCCATTTGCTTAACCATATAACACAATTCAAAGTACGATCGTACTTATAAATGTTATTGCTCAAAATAACAAATTTTATTTGTCCAAAATCATTTTAAAACAAGAAGAATACACGTAATAATTTTGAAAATAGGTGTACGATAAGCCATATAATCTTCACCACCTAAATCAAGTTCTCTACTCTATCATCCATTTATCCAATATCAGTATTAGTTGTATCAGGTAGAAATAATGCTACAAATGCGCTTAGCAAGCAGAATGAAGAAAATATTGTAAAGGTAGCTATACAATTAGAATAAAATAGTGAAGAAAATATTATCATCCCTAGTATACCTCCAAAATATCCTATAAAACCGACAATACCAGCCGCAGTCGATCTGAATTCAGTACGAAACAATTCTGTAGTCCAAATTTTACAAGGTGTCCATCCATTAACCGTAATAGACGTGAAAATACATGCTAAGATCATGACACTTTGTGTATTATCGAATATTAACATCATTATAATACTTAAGCCACTTATGGATACTAAAACGATGTATAACGCTTTACGGCCAACACGATTTATCAGTAAAAAGCATAAAATTGCAGTAGGTATTGATAGCAGATTACCAATCAAAACATTTAGTACGACAGATTTTAAACTTTCGCCAGATTGACAATCAAAGTTAGTAGAAAGCATAAAATGTGTTGCATTCCATGATAAATGATTATCTTTACTAGCATGATGATGCCAACATGTTTTACCACTTACATAATAAGCAGTGACTGTTGGAACCCATAGAATAAATCCCTGCTCGGTGAAACAATATCCAAACCACATAATAATTAGTATCAGTAATCGTTTACGCCAAGGTTGCTTCATAAGTTTGCGAATATTATCCATAAAATCCTTATAGCTATCGTTTCTAACATTATCATAGATATTATTTAGTCGTACATCAAGATGATTTAATTGAAAATGAATTTCTTGATAGTAAGAATCACTAGCAGAGTTAAAGCAAGAGTTAATTTGATTAATTTTATTTAACACATTTCTTATGCCCTTTCTGTCATTGTTAGCTAAAACAAATCGTAAACTATTAGGCATGTATAAAAGTATACATAAACTTAATAAGGTGGGAATAGTTCCAATCAGAAGATAAAGTCGCCAACTTGTAAAGTATATGGCACCCATAGGGATATAAAATGAGCGCGGTAAAACAACTAGGGCAATAATACTTCCAACTGTTGTTCCAAGCGTGATAAATGTAGATAAAACTGCTCCAGCTCTACCCCTATGGCGTCGAGGAAAAAATTCTGTAACATAAGGATAGACTGTCGTACTAATACCAGCACAGCCTAGGCTAAAAGCGCCAGTCATAATTACAAACATGACGTAGTTATAAGCGAATACACATCCTAATATACTAATCCAATTGATTAGTAAGCAGAGAACGAGAATTTTTCGTCTTCCGTAAGTATCCGCTAATTTGCCAAATATACCAAAGCCTACAGTAATGCCTATCATAAAAGTCAGACCTACCCAACCTTTATTATTTCGGTTAATATCTAAATCGCATGCTGCCACTACTATAAAGCCTAATGATTGAAAAAGCAAGGAATATCCACCGTAGCCAAGCCCACACACTATAGTAATTACATAATGAAATAATCTAATATCGAAAGCATCTACAATCTCATCTATCTTGGATGTTAAATCGATCGAATCGGTCGAGTAATCTGAACTATAAAGTTCTTCATGTTGGTCCATCAACACCGTTTTTTCATCATTATCGTCGCTTGATAAAAGCGACTTCTCAGTAACCATAATTTAAAAATACTATAACATAAAATTCCAATCTTTTAGTAGAAAAATATGAAGCTTGAGCTACCTAATGATAATCTTACTTAAATATATTAGCTCTTTTAAATCCTTCGATGTTAAAGAGAGTAAAAATTTTTTCCTGATTTAATCCATTTCGATATAACAGCAATAGTAATATTTAACCTTTTAACTTATACTTAACATTGTTTATATAACAAAAAGCTTTTATGCTAACCTTGCAATTGTATAGGGATTCAATTAGACACTAAATCGTAAAGGTTCGATGATGAAATCAATCGATTCCTTGGAGAATTACTGCAGAAAAGTGTAATCGCGTCATGAACAATAGTCTAAAATTAACAAACTATCTTTGGGGTTTTCTGGTAGCGAACATGAGGTCGCTACCGGCGACTTCAAGCTTATACATTATAGCTATCATACTGTTTTCCGATCACCATCATCATATATCAGAAGTAGCTTTTCAATAGCTATCATTAGTTATACTTTTAACATAAAAGTTCAATGTTTTTAGCGGAAACATATAGTAATAATGAATTTATTAGTTTAAATAACATAACAGTTATTAAATTCAAACACTAGGAAATTAGGGAAAAACACCAGTTTATTTAGAATTTAGAAAACAACTTATAAAAATCAATTAAAAATTATAATAAGGGCAGAATTACTGCCTCAACCAATCAAACTACCTACGTAAAATATGATCTACTTACGAATTTATGAAAATCCAAATCTTCATTTTCTATCTTGAACTAAGACTTGAACCACTTTTCTACTGAACTATGCCACCTTTTAAATGCTATGCATAGCATTTGGTGGGATCAGACTATCAAATAACTATTCTAAAAGATCGGAACGTTTGGATTATACCGTATTCAATAACGAAGTGACATTATTTCTACTGCATTTTGTAATCAAAGTTGGCTACAATTTTTGTCATAGTTGAAGCATGAGTATTATACTGACTAAATATATCACATACTTTACAATCTAACATCGTGATATTCTTATCAAATTATGCTACAGAATATTCTTAAGTTCTAAACTGAATAAAGTAGTCGGGTTTACAATATGTGTTACAATGCTTAGTTAAACCTACTGTGGTTAAACCAAATTAAGTTATTTTTTAAGCTACAATACTTATTTAAATAATAAAAAAACTTGAAGGAGAATTTTTAAAATTAACCTGCATTACAATATTTAGCGTAAGTAACTCCGTGATGTTCTCGCTTAAATATACAGTATCTTTTAATGTTTAGATGTTGATGAGCGAAGAGCTATATCATTGTAGTGCACTAGTTCCACACCCCGTCATGTTGCTGACGAATCGTGAGCTCAACACTCTTTTAATAAACAAATATTATATAGATTGTAGTGTAACTCTAAAAAAATTCTTAAATACAGCTTATTGAATTTAAAAGTTACATTCTTCGCTAATTTCTACAATCAAAGGCTATTGCATAGTCAAATATACTAGTATGTGTTGTATCTAATCCTACAATTTCGTTCTCAGCATGTGCATTAGCTGTAAAACTATCAATGCTAGCGATTTCGTTAGCTACAATAGTCACAATGTCAATATTTCTCACGTTACTTCATGACAGCATACATACTGCTATACGGTAAATATCTGACGCTATTAAAGTTTAATATGAAGTATCCTTTATCTACTAAACCCTCATGTATTTCTCTACTTAGCAACTAAATCTGCTATTACTGACTCTTTGAATCTTCTAGCGTGTTCTTGACTTAATCCATTCTGATAGGACAATGTTACGAACGTTTAAGCTCGGACGAAAGAATCCATCTATTCCAAAGGGAATTACCGAAGATAAATGTAGCTGCGTCATTATCTCTAGTTTAAAAGCTTACTTTGCATTCAGATATTAGCATAGTCAGAAATAAATTATCCCATATGACTTTTCTACTTCATAACCATGGCTTTGTACTATTCATGCTTCACTACCATATGCATATACGGTTGTTCTTACATAAAATGATAGCTATTACTCTAGACTAGTTATGCTTCACTTTTATACGATATACGAGTTTTTCTCACATGAAATAATTGCTACTACCATAGACTATTCATACTTTACTTTTATACTGCAGTACAAAAGTATTATGGCTGACTCTTACCTTGCACTACTGTGTTATGTGGTATCGAGCATACAGCATGTTTCTGTAACTATACATTGGGTTTTCATTTAAGCCTAAATGGCTTAATGTAATTTTTTTCACTTTGATTTTATGGGAGTACTAAATGCCTATTGAAGCCATCTCTATATTATAAAATATGATTTCAAAGAGGTTCCGACTTTAAGGCAATTGCTCTACCGTGAGTAGCTATGTTAGTGATGAACTCCTGAAAAGCAGATTATGATTCTGGTTGCGAGAGAATAATATTTTATCTCTACGGTAGACTAAAAGCCTTCAATAACGATTAATGATATACATTAACAATGGTGACTATAAAATTTTAAAGTAGTTCAGTATCCAAAAAGCAATTGTTAAAGATAATCATTTGCCATATACTAATAAAAGTGCTTCAAACGATGATACCTTATAACTATTAGAATATACTTCCTAGATAATTTTCCTTCAGTGCAATCAACTTTAATTAACTATTTATTAAGCAATAATAGGATTATCCAATAAAGACAGTACAAAGTGAAATTGTAAAAACTGCCCTTCATTTTATAGTCTACAAGTTGTAGCAGTATAGTAGTAGGGCAGTAATGTCAATAAAACTCAAGATAAATGCTCAACCATGGCTGCATCATTACTACTATATTATCAAATAGAAGAGTGTTGAATAGAATTGTTTAAAGAACTAGTTAGAAAATAAAACTTATATTATATTATGTAATTACAAGTTTGCGATAAGCTCGTTAAGTACGTAAATACTAAAATTATCGTACAATGAAATTTTCTGATATTGATAAAATATATCTTACTAAATTAATGCTAAATGTCAAGCAAGAAAGTATTGAATTTCACTACACTAGATGGAGAGATTTTTTCACTCCAAAGAATAGCGTTTAAACTTAATAGGAATGCTTTGCCGACTAACTAGATGTCTTTGAAATCCTTACTATTTAATCGGTGTGCAAATTAAATTTTATTGCAACCTTATCTCCTTCTCCATACAAAAAATTAAACTCGGTTAATTTTATATCGTTTCTTTCTTTCCTACTATTGTATTTGTTGATTATTGCAGCGATTACTGCAGTGAAGACTTTGAAATGTTCCAAACAGAAAATTTTAGAAGATCAGAAGCAAGCTAGTAACAGCCAACTACATATTATAATCACAAATGCTATTAATGTATCGACAATTAACAGCCAAAAACAAACTTTCTCAATAACACAACTGTCACAATTTCACTTCTGCGACAAGGTAACGTACAGTAAAAGTCTATAAGTAGCTACTGACTTAAACGCCCTTTTACTTAACGTTAAACACACACAGCAAAAGACTGTAAAGAGGAAACTTTAATTAGCAAAGATATATCTACAACTTTTTACCGCCACTGAACTCAAACGTTCCCGTTTATATAGGAACCGTCTAATTTGTAAGCAACAACAGTATTATTGTTATTCCTTGCTAGGAGAAATATCTCGAACTGAGATGTTCCTTACATAGCTTTTCTATCAGCAAATATTTTGAATCTCTAACTCATACTCAATCTTAATCTAAGCTCGTAGGTTATCTAATTTAACTATCTTCAATTAGAACTTGAATCATCTTATTGCTATCTGTCACACAATAACAATCCACATCAAGTATGTAATGAACTATTAAAAACAACATCCACGTTAAGGCATTACTTATCTTACCTAGCACTACAAATATGGATATTCTCCATACTAGCTACTACTGTACTTATTATATTATCCTAATGACAAGGTAACACCGTAACAGCAACTTGTTCGGATAATATTTCTATATCATTCCTTTTCAATGAATAGCTCAGGCTATACAAGATAAATAAGAAAAGGAACATATCAAGGTTTATAACTCTTAGATTCATAATCCAAGTCAAATAGTGGATTTCTTAGATCTCATTCAATCACGAATGAGTTAAAGTCATAAAGTACAGTAGATGAATTAGATTAAATGTTGTTGGTTCAAGGTAGCATTTAAATCCAATAAAAATGAAATTATTTAAGATTAGGATTAAATTCTCTTCGTACCCACTTTTTTGTCGATTCTTCTCTACATGTTCTGTAACTAGGAACAGCTATGTCTCTAATCAAGGTCATTTCTATTTTATTAAGCGTGCTGCTTTCAGTAGTTTGTAACTATCTTATCCTTATAATTATTCTCATAAAATGTTGTCATTCTTTTCACGAAAATATCTTTATCACTTATTAGCTCATTATCCAATGCCTAAGTCGGTAGTATCCGGTAGAAATAATGCTAAAAATGCGCTTAGAAAGCCAAGTGCGGAAAATATTGTATATGTAGCTATGCAATTAGTATAAAATAACGCTGCAAATATCACCATGCCTAGTGCACCTCCTAAATGTCCATTTACACCTATGATGCCTTGGGCAGTTGCTCTAAATTCAGTACGGAATAATTCTGTACTCCAAATTTTAAGCGGAGTCCACCCGTTAGTCATAATAGACGTAAAAATGCAAGCTAGGATGAGGACGCCCTGTAAATTGTCGATTATCAATAATAATAAAATGCATAAACCACTCATAGACGCTAAAATAATGTATAATGCTTTCCGACCGATACGATTAATAAGTAGAACACATAAAATTGCGATAGGTATGGATATTAAATGACCAAGAAAGATATTTAATATCACTGTTCTTATATTATTACCGCTTTGACAGTCCGAAGCGACATTTTGTGATGAATGTGTAGTATACCACGATAGATTGTTATTCTTGCCGCTATGATGATGATGCCAACATGTTTGGCCATTCACATAATAAGCAATAACTGTCGGTAACCAAATTGTAAGCCCTTGTTCTGCGACGTAATATCCGAGCTGTACCAAAGACATAAGCAATAACCGTTTACGCCAAGGTGGTTGCAGAAGTCCCCGAATATCTTGCAGAAAAGTATTTCCTTTATCATTTTCAATATCATCACTCATTTCTTCTATTGGTAAATTGCGATGGCCTACTTTACAATAAATAACTTGTTGATAGGAATCGACTTCAGTCTTATAACAGCTATTAATTTGATTAATTTTATTTAATACGTCTCGAAGACCTTTCTTATCGTTCTTAGCTATTACAAATCGTAAACTTCTAGGCAAAAATAACAGTGCACAAAAACTCAATAAAGATGGAACAGAGTCTACAAGTAGATAAAGTCGCCAATTTGTAAAGTATATCGCGCCAATAGGGCTATAAAATGAATGAGGTAATATAACTAACGCGATAACAGAACCATAAATATTACCAAATATTAGAAATGACGATAAAACGGTAGCCGCTCTACCCCTATAACGACGAGGAAAAAATTCTAACAGATAAGAATGAATAGCTGCAACAACAGCAGCATGAGTACTACCAACCAAGCCAAACATGATAACAAGCATTAGATAGTTATAAGCAAAAGCACTTGCTAACATTCCTATTAAATTTATTAGTAACGCGATGACGAGAATTTTTCGTCGGCCATAAACATCAGCTAACCTACCAAATATGCTAGCACCGATAGCAAGGCCGATCATATAAGCTAGACTTAGCCAACCTTTATTATTTCGATTAATGTCTAAATCGCATGCTGAAATAATAACAAAACCGATCGATTGATAAAAGATAGAGTATCCACTATAGCCAAGTCCACATATTAAAGTGATAATATAATGGAATAATCCAATATCCAAAGAATCGACGATCTCATCTATTCTGGATGATAAATCAATCGATTCAGTCGAGCAATCAGAAGTATAGAGTTCTTCATTTTGGCTCAATAAACGGGTTTTATCCTTGACATTATCGTTATCCCGAAATTGATTTTCAACCGCCATTACTGTAAATATTTTGTAGTAAAACTTGGCATTTTAACGGAAAATATCAATCTTGCTAACGAATTTTACTGCTTTTTTTAAGCGAATCGCCTAAAACTAAACGTCGAAGAGTCCAAAAAGAGAAATAAATGTCTAATAATTCGATTCGTACCGAAAAAATTGGACAATGTAACCGGGATAGAGCGCAATGTGGCAATTCTCACGAGAATTGTTTTCTTTAATAAATACCTTAGGTGAGTTAATAATTAATACGGCTCAACAGTCACCGTATGTAACAATGCTAGTAGAGAAACTAATTGGTTCAATTCATAATGTGAATGTCTAATGATCAATGATTAGCTTTGCTAAATCTCAAGAGGATAACAGTTGAGCATGAATAATTTAGCGTTAGTAATCGTTACGTTGGGCAGCAAGTAGACTATGATTCTGATTAATTTTAGAGTCAATATCTAAAGTACTGATATTTACTAACGGCCAGTTATTCAGTACCCTAAAATCAGTCATCATCAATAGAATTGTACTGATTGATCCTATCTAATTTTAACACAAAGGAATTAGCAATTTTGAGCTTATTAATATCGCTATTTTCGTGAATAACTTAGCAGCCACTACAGTTGTATTTTTATAGTATTGCTGCTTGTAGCATCACTTCCTATAAATAATCTAATTTTAGAAATAAGTTGTAAATCATAGTATGGAACTATACATCTAATTTATATAAGGCTCGAAATTTAATTTATTTGAGGATTCTTAGATTTAAAATATGCCACAAAAGCACTTTATTTCAACATTAAAGAATGAATTATATAATTAGCATTGGCAATAGAACTCTATTTTTCACCATCAAATATAAAATTATTATTATTAACAGGTAAAAAACATAATATAACTTCGGAAACGTTAAATTTTGATATATTTAATATCAGCTTTAAATATAGATTACGGGATAATTACAAGACCATCCTAAAACGAAACTTGGCTAATATTAGCTAATATACCGAATTCCGAAGTTGTAATAAGTATTGCCTTATTTCCTATGAAAGTATTTTTATATTATTGAATAATATTGTGTAAGCTATTCAATTTCTTAACAATTTATTTCAGCCTCTCAGAGTAAAATGTCAAATACAACTCCAGTCAAAGTTACTCCAGAATGAACACCAGATATACTCTTATTAGACTCTTTATCAATTTAAAATTTAGAGATATGAGCATACCAATCCGGCCTTCAAAATAAACACGTGCAATTAAAATTAAATAAATTTTCTATAAACAAAACTTGCTGTTTTCTTCCGTTAATAGTGCGTCTGTGGTATAGTCCAAAATAAACTATGTTTGCAAGTATGATTTGTGAATAATAGTAGAAGAATTTATTCAGGTAAAGAGATGTAACCAACAAGAAAATGAGGCATTGGTCGTGTTATTTTGAGATTCTTTATCGTAAATTCTGTGCTCGAGATCATTCTCAGAAAGCAATTTTCTATTGCTTATTAGCAATTAAGACCCATAGACCAGTTATCGCTAGAATTGTGTATGTATCTCATTTATTGGTTTATTAATTATCTAATATCAGCGTTTGTAGTATCAGGTAGAAATATTGCTGCAACAGCTGTTAATAAACCTAATGCAGAAAGTATTATAAGTGTAGCTGTGCAACTAATATAAAATAAAGCAGCGAATATTATCATCCCTAGTATAGATCCAAGATGTCCCATCATGCTCGCAATACCAAGAGCGGTAGTTCTAAATTCAGTACGGAATAATTCTGTACTCCAAATTTTACACGGTGTCCATCCATTCGTGGAAATAGACGTAAAAATACAAGCTATGATCATAGAGCTTTGCATAGTATCAATTATCAATAGCAGTAAAATACTTAAACCACTCATAGACGCTAAAATAATGTATAATGCTTTCCGACCGATACGATTAATAAGTAGAACACATAAAATCGCGATAGGTATGGATATTAAATGACCAAGAAAGATGTTTAATATTACAGTCCTTATATTATTACCGCTTTGACAGTCCGAAGCGACATTATGTGATGAATGTGTAGTATTCCATGATAGATTATACATGCCGCTATGATGATGATGCCAACAAGTTTTACTATTTACGTAATGAGCAATAACTGTCGGTAACCAAATTGTAAGTCCTTGATCGGCGACACAATATCCAAGCCATACTAAAGATATCAATAGCAATCGTTTACGCCAAGGTGGTTGCAGAAGTTCCCGAATATCTTGCAGAAAAGTATTTCCTTTATCATTTTTAACATCTTTACTCGTTTCTTCTACTCGTAAATCGTGATGGCCTACTTTACAATAAATAACTTGTTGATAGGAATCGTCTGTGGTCTTACAGCAATTATTAATTTGATTAATTTTATTTAATACGTCTCGAAAACCTTTCTTATCGTTCTTAGCTAATACAAATCGTAAACTTCTAGGCATAAATAAAAGTACACAAAAACTCAATAAGGATGGAATAGAGCCTACAAGTAGATAAAGTCGCCAATTTGTAAAGTATATCGCGCCAATAGGACTATAAAATGAATAAGGCAATATAAGTAATCCGATAAGGGAACTATAAACATTTCCAAATATCAGAAATGACGATAAAACGGCAGCCGCTCTACCCCTATAACGACGAGGAAAAAATTCTAAAAGATAAGAATGAACGATTGTGGTGATACCAGCATAAGTACTACCGATCAAGCCAAACATGATAACAAGCATTAGATAGTTATAAGCAAATGCACTTGCTAACATTCCTATTAAATTTATTAATAACAAGATGACAAGAATTTTTTGTCGACCATAAACATCAGCGAATCTACCATATATACTAGCACTAGTAGCAAGGCCGATCATAAAAGCTATACTTAGCCAACCTTTATTATTTCGATTAATGTCTAAATCGCATGCTGAAATGATAACAAAACCGATCGATTGATAACAGAACGAAAACCCACTAAAGCCAAGTCCACATATTAAAGTGATAATATAATGGAATAATCCAATATCCAAAGAATCGACGATCTCATCTATCCTAGATGTCAAATCAATCGATTCAGTCGAGCAATCCGAAGTATAAAGTTCTTCATTTTGACTCACTGAACTTCTTTTATCCTTGTTATTATCGTTATTCTGAAATTGCTTTTCAATCGCCATTACTACATAAGTCTTGCAGTCAAACTTGTCCTTTCAACGGAATATATCAATCTTGCTAACGAACTTTACTTTTCCTTTAAATACATCGTTTAAAACTTAGATATTGAAGAAAGAACTAAATGTCTAATAGTTCGATCCGTTTCCAAGAATTAGATAATATTATCGGGATAGAGCGCAACGTAGCAATTCTCGTGAGAATTATTATTATTAATAAGTAGCCAAGTTAATAAACACTGCGGATCAACAGTTGCCGTACGTAACAATACTAGAAAAGGAACTTATTATTTCAATTCATAATGTGAATGTCTATTGATTATTGATCAGCTTTTATTTAGTCTTAAGAGAATAACAGTTAAGCAGGAGTGACTTAACGTTAGATTCATTAGGGTAGATCGAAATTAGGTCTATGATTCCAATCAATTTTAAAGTGAATATCTAAAATACGATGCTTAATTATTGATCAGCTTTTACGTAGTCTCAAGGGAATAATAATTGAACAAGAATGATTTAATTTTAGATTCATAACGGTAGGTCGCAAGTAGACTATGATTCTGATCAATTCTAGAGTTAGTATCTAAAATACTAATGTTGTTAACGGCCAGTAATTAAGCATCTCTAAAATCGTAGTTATCGTCAGCAGAGTTGGACTGATTGATACTATTCACTGTATTACAAACGGAATTAATACTTGCAAGCTTGTTAGTTTTTCTTTTCTCATGAGTAGCTTAACAACTACTACGGTCATAATTTTATAGTACCACTGCACGTAGCATTATTTCCAATTACTAGTCGACTTTAGAAATAAGTTGTAAATTATAGAGCAGAGTTATAGTGTCTGCTAATTAAGCAAAACTAGCATTTATTCCGTCCGTTTTAAAAAATTGAAATACAATTAAGATTTGAAGTATGTTCTAAAAATATTTTATTAAAGTATTACAGAATTACACTTTATTTTTCATCATCAATTATAAAATTATCACTATTAAAATGTAAAAAACATAATAGAATATTAGAAGTATTAAATTTGACCAATTTAACATCAGAATAAAAAAATAAGTTATAGGATAAATATAAGACGGTACTGAAATAGAACTTGCCCAATGGTAGCAAATAGACTTAATTCCACAACTGTAACAAGTATTGCCTTATTTCTTATGTAATTAATAGATATAGATATAGATATAGAAAATAATACGAAAGTGGTTACGCAATTGGTATAAAATAGTGTTGCAAATAATATCATGCCCAATATTGACCCTAAACGAGATATTACATTTAAAAGTCAATAGCAGTTGATCTGAATTCAGTACGAAATAATTCTGTACTCCAAATTTTATAAGGTATCTAGCCAGTATTTGTTATAGATGTAAAAATACACGTTGAGATTGTAACACTTTGCATGTTGTCCATTAATAGAATCATTAAAATATTCAATTTTGTAGTAGATACCAATGAAATATACAATAATTTCCAACCAACGCGATTTATAAGTAAAACACATAAAATTGTAAAAGGAATTTAAAATAGATTGCCAATAAAGATATTAAATAATATTGTCTTTAAATTGTCATCAGTTTGGTAAATTAGAGTCGACATGATTCAATGAGTACGTAAAATTCCATGGTAGATGGTCCATGTCGCTATAATTATACCAACATATTTTACCTCTGATATAATGATACTTTTCTTGTCATTCTTGGCTAACACAAATCGTAAACTATGAGGCATAAATAAAAGTACGTAAAAACTTAATAAAGCAGGTATGGGGCTGTAGTACAGCCACCACATATAGCTTAGATTACGATTCAAAATTGTACGAGTATAGGCTAAACTGTACGCTAGGTAATAAGACTGCATAAGTGTCTAATTGTGGAAGATGTTTACACTACGTATTGTAGTAATTGTATTGAAATGCTTATATTAAAAATCGCAGGTAATAATAGATAGCATTAATTATGTTAGTACAGTGAGATTTGTATTGTGCCGCTTCTGTCCTTGGTAGTTAGACGAACCTAACTTCTGTAATAAAGTGAAATCTGCAAGAAACTGTAGTTCTTGATTTATTGTTTTGAAGATCACTTTATCACAACGGTTAGCGAGTAGTTCATGTAAATGGCCGCAAAGCATCTAAAGATTAATCCGATGACTTAGTACAATACAGGAAATCATTATAAGTAAGCCTAAAATTAAATTCTCATCTTTTATGCAAGAATGAACTGCCGCATAGGTTACTTGAATTTATTGCTTCTGTATTGATCGATGCTTTCGTAGTAAATTGTAAATTTGCTTGGTTAATATTCAAATCACTATACCCAAATAAATTATAATATTATATGTTAAAAGTCCAAAGTAGCTATTAATAGCTTTCTTTAAAAAATATTACTGTTACGTCACTGTTTTTCATATGTTTAGTAATATTAAAATAGCAAAGACAGCATTACAATTTAAGGGCTTATAAATTCATTATCAATCTTAAACTCCTACTGTGAATACACCGAGACAGGCTATCGTTACAATCTTCTTGCTTGGAAAATATCTTCTCTAGAAATTATATTATTCTTTTTCTAAATATCATTATGCAATGAAGGTCAACTTCTATAATTCTCCTCCAATATTTATATTGTAATAGCAGTTGAAGCTTTTAAAATTTAACTAATTTAGTGCGATTTCAGAAAATTTTACTTAGTATCATAATGCCGTGCGTTGTAAGCCAGATGACTTCATGGAGGGAGGAGTAGAATTTAATATGAATAATACGAAATAGTATAAATTGTTAAGAGTTGTGCTTTGTAAGATTGTGATTTAAGCGATAAATTTAGTTAAGATAATACACTTGCTCTAATGTTGATAAAACTGCTTGCTAAATTTAATCATAAAATACTGTAAATCTTAATTAGGCTATATTATGTTGTAATAGAACATAGGATCAATCCAAACGTTTTGATCTGGATTCTTATTCAATTAAGATCGCCGGTCTGTCTTAGTGTTTTCTTATTGCTACATGACTACACTGTTGTCACAAATTAATTCTTGTGATCAGATGCTACTAATCTCGTAGATTACTTATATGCTCCGACGATGAAGTGCAACATTGGAAGACCAATTAGTATTACACAAGTACAAAGCCATTTTAAGCCGAAATAGTATGCAACAGAATATTAAGAGCTTGAAACGCAATTTGGCTGCTCGTCCTTTAGAAGCTAGCTACAAACCTGCGGTCCGTATTAGCGAATTTTACCTTACGCAATATTATATATGTTCAGTAAACTCAACCAACAAATTAGATAACGGAAATCCAGGGTTAGTAGAGCCTAAATGAACTATCTAACAACAAGCGAATTTCTTGTTAACGACATCATGGCTAAACGGAGAGTAGAAGATGACAATTATGCCATCTCTAGAATTAGTATTAAGAGTAGATGGTATTCGTCGATTTTAAAATGGCCAAAGAAATATTAAAAATGAATTTTAAACTCTAAACTTCTAGAACTACAGTAGAAAATATGCTAAATGCCATATAGAATTTTTTGTGTTCAGCAATAGATTTTAAACGCTTTTGGCTCAAACACCCGACTACCCTGTATCTCGTGACTAGCTTAGAATAATTCAGAGATAAATTGATAGACTAATATTACCAACCGTCCTGTGTAAAATATAAAAGGTGGTATTATTCAGGAACTGAATAGTTTAAGATAGAGAGATAAAAAGATAAAAGTTGCAATAATCCTAAAAATCATGAACAATGTCATTTTTAGATAGTTTGGCTTTAAAGTAGTAGTTCTACGCTTTGATAGTCCTTTTTTAGTGATTTTATACGGTTGCTGTTAATAGCTAACATAAACTAGTATTTCTCCTAAACTTAAGTTGAGCTAAAATTTGAAGCTGTCAGTTTTAATAACTTTTTTACGTTTATTATCAATTATCAATATATTTCAAAAATCATCATAAAACGGTACGACTCGGATAACGACATTTATTTCTACCAACATCTTACTTCATCAGAGCAATTTTTAAAATTAGAAGTCCTAAGAATAATAACCACAAAAAAATACTTGTATTTGCCTGATTAAAAGTGTACAAGCGTAATCTTTACTACAAAAATCGGGTAATGGAATAATTAAAGAATTATATACGTATAAAATACAACTATCCAATATCAGAGTTAGATGTATCGGGTAGAAATAAAGCTGCAATTACGGCTATTAGACCTAGTGAGGTAAACAATATAAGTGTAGCTATGCAATTACTATAATAAAGTGCACTAAATTCTATTATACCTGCTATAGCTGCAGTATGCCCTATTACAAATAAAATACCAGTAACAGTTGTTCTGAATTCAGTAGGAAATAATTCTGTACTCCAAATTTTACATGGTATCCATGTATTAATTGTAAACGCTGTAAAGATACTTGCTACGATCATGACACTAAGCCTATTATCCAGTAAGAGAATCATTAAGATACAAATAACACAGGTGAATGCTAAGCAAATAAATAATCTTTTACGACCAATACGATTAATGAATAAAAAGCATAAAATTAAAATTGGTAATGACAACAGATTGCCAATAAAGATATCTAATATAATTGCCTTTAAGCTATCACCAGTTTGACAATCAGAATTGATGCTATGTAATAGACTTGTGGTATTCCATGATACATTTTCTGTCTTATTATGATTATGCCAACACGTTTTACCACTCGCATAAAATGACATTACAGTCGGTAGCCACATAGTAAATACTTGATCGGAGGTACAATATCCGAGCCATATTATAGATAATAATATAAATCGTCGGCGATTTGGTTCTTTCATCATTTCTCGAATATCATCCATAAAATTTCTGTTCTTTTCTTTTCTAATATTGCTATCGATATCATTTTCTTGTAAATCAAGAAGATGGGATAGTTTAGAATATGATACTTTTTCATACGATTTGGATGTGTTGGTAAAACACGAATTGATTTTATTTATTCTGCGTAATACATCTCGAAGACCTTTCTTGTCGTTCTTAGCTAAAACAAATCGTAAACTATTAGGCATAAATAAGAGAATACAGAAACTTATCAAAGCTGGTATAGCACCTATGAGAACATAAAGTCGCCAACTCGTAAAGTTGATAGAACCTATAGCATAGTGAAATGGGTGGGGTAATAAAAGTAATGCTATGGCAGAGCAGTATAAATTTTCAAGTATAAGAAATGAAGATACAAATGCGCCAGCTTTACCTCTAGAACGTCGAGGAAAAAATTCTATAACATAAGTATGGGAAACTGTAGCAATGCCACCATAGGCAATGCCAATGAAACCATTCATAATAACAAGCATGATATAATTATAAGCAAATACACACGCTAACACACATACTAAATAAATTAGTAACGACATTATGAAGATTTTTCGTCTACCATAAGTATCAGCTAGTCTACCAAATATACCAGAACTGATTGTATAGCCGATATTAAAAGCCAAACTTAGCCAACCCTTGTTATTTCTGTTAATGTCTAAATCGCACGCCGAAATGGTAATGAAGCTAATGGTTTGATAGCACACAGCATATCCGCCGAAGCCAAGTCCGGATCCTATCATGATCATATAATGAAAGAATCCAATATCCAAGGAATCTACTATCTCATCTATATTGGATGCTAAATTATTAGAATCGCAGGAGAAATCTGTATCGGAAAACTCTTCATTTTGATTCATCCTAGTTGTACAATCATCATCACCACTGTCTGAAAAAAGTTCCTTCTCAATAGCCATTATTAAAGCTAATGGAAAACAAAATTTTTCACCGCACTTTTTACAGAATAACCAATCTTGTGGCCAAATTATCTCTTTCGCTTGAATGAATCTTTCAAAATGTAAGCTTCAAGATAGAAAATTTGACAATTTGACCCATTTACTTCAAAAATAAGATTGTTGTGTGTGAAATCGCCACACATTATTTAAGACAATATGTCTTACACGTTACAATCAATTGGAATCTATTCATTGTTTACGCCAGTTTTCGCCCAAATAAAATTATTAATTAGGCTAGTAAACCTTTACGGTGCTTACGTAATGTATTCCTATGAGAATTCCATCCAGCCAGTAAGGTTACAGTAATAAGAAACAACGTAACTGGGAGTTGATTAGAAATGATGCTTATTTTATTTATTAATGCATTTTTCTCAATCATATTAGCTACATTTATGTGACTATAAGCATATTTAAGTATCAAAACTAGCAATAGTGTACAACATGTTCGAAATCGCAGTAGTACTGATTAGATTTGAATAAATTTTTTACTGCCTGAGCATAGTTAAATTATTGTATTATATAGCTTCCTTTCGTCTACCTATTATATTAGACGGGGAAAGTTAGAAGTAATAAGCACGAAATGTTCGAAATGCCACAAAACTTATTCTACTATAGCGATATAATAGCGTTCATCGACTTTTAATGATGTCGTATGGGAGCCGTCACTCTGCAAATACTTCGAGAGTCTAGAGAAAGAGCTAACTTTTATGACAGTTTAACGTAGTACAAATTTGACTTTTTAAAATTAATGAGACTTAAATTGTGCACTCTACGCTGCTTAAAAAAAGTTAATTTATTATTACTGCAACGTAAGATAAGTATTAACACTAAAATTTATAGCGTACTAAAATAATATTACATTTATATGACGTGCTGCGAGCAGAAATTCCACTTGGAAATCTTAAATTAAGGGTAAATACATACTATGTGCATAATATGTGTTACAGACAAGTTATTAACTCTATTCATTTATTTGCTGTTTGGTTAAGTTATAACTCGCCCGCTCTCAATGACGAGTTATAAACTGATCATTCAACTATTAATTGGCGTATCATCAAGACGGTTTATAAAGTGTGGCCCATACATTCCATCGATTGTAAACTGCAAAAGCGATTATTGCAGCTTTATTAACTGATTGCGAGTATTACCAAACAAATCCAATCATTTATAGACTGACTCTTACAATTAAATATTAGTTATATATTGACCCTCACAATCAGATGTCAATTATTTAATTCTAAACTGACAGGACGAGTTAAAGATTAATCCTTAACAATCATATGCCATTTTATATATTTATTCAAGCCAGCACTATTACAGTGATCAATGACTACGTCTTCCAACTTACTCTTCGATTATTCATAGAGTAATGGATGATAGAATGCGTCACCTGTAGTATAATCCTTGCTACTGAAATTATATATTCCTGTTGACTAATTACATATAAGAGCATGATAAAAGTGTCTTCTCAAAAATAAAACAATAACTGCAATTTCTTGTAAACTGCACTTTAGATAGGCAAAGTTTTGACTATTTCACTTTATTACATAAGATAGCTTCCTCTAACAACTTCCAAGTACTATCTATAGACTATTTCTGGGCTTTCTCCAACAAATTGATACCGTATTTATGCAATCTTAGAATTTCACACACAATTTATTTATTTTCGTACAATCTGAACATACTTAGTCTTCAATATATTTGAGACTGTATCATAATGAGTAATTATCGAATATCAGAGTTAGATGTATCGGGTAGAAATAATGCCGCAATTATACTTAGTAGACCTAAAGAAGCGAATATTGTATATGTAGCGATACAATTTATATAATACAGTTTCGCGAATAATATTAAGCCTACTATAAGTCCTGAATATCCTATTACGAATAAAATACCGACAACAGTCGATCTGAATTCAGTCCGAAATAGTTCTGTAGTCCAAATTTTACAAGGTATCCATGCATTAGTAGTTATCGCTGTAAAAATACATGCTATTATCATGACACTTAGCCTATTATCTAATAACAGTATCATTAATATACAAAATCCGCTAATAGATGCCAAGATAATATATAATACTTTTCGACCTACTCGATTAATAAGTAGAAAACAAAAAATTGTAACTGGTAATGAAAATAGATTGCCTATAAGAATATCTAATATAATAGCCTTTAAGCTATCGCCACTTTTACAATCAGAATTGACACCATTGTATAGATGTGTAGTATTCCATGGTATATTTTCTGTCTTATTATAACCATGCCAACAAGTTTTACCACCCTCATAACTAGCCATCACTGTCGGTAACCATATGGTGAATCCATGATCGGCGATAGAATATCCGATCCATACTATAGATAATAATATAAATCGTCGACGCCAAGGTTGTTTCATTAATTCTCTAATATCATCCGCGAAATTTCTACGCTCTTCTTTTCTAATCTTACTATGGATGTCATTTTGTTGTAAATCAAGAGTCGTTATTTTAGAATATAATACTTTATCATGCGAAGTACGACTAGTACTAAAACACGAATTGATTTGATCAATTTTATTTAATACATCTCGAAAAGCTTTTTTGTCGTTCTTCGCTAATACAAATCTTATACTATTAGGCATAAATAAAAGTGTACAAAAACTTAATAACGCTGGAATAGCGCTTATGAGAATATAAAGTCGCCAACTTGTAAAGTAGATAGAGCCTATAGCATAGTAAAATGGGTAAGGTAATAAAGGTAACGCTATGGCTGAGTTGTATAAATTTTCAAGTGTTAGAAAGGAAGACAAAACTGCACCAGCTCTACCTCTAGAACGTCGAGGAAAAAATTCTAAAACATAAGAATGAGCAGCTGTAGCAATGCCGCCATAGGCGCAACCATTGAAACCGGTCATGATAACAAGCATGGCATAATTATATGCGAATGCACACGCTAGCATGCATATTAAATTAATGAATAACGATATTACGAACATTTTTCGTCTACCATAAGTATCAGTTAACCTACCAGATATACCAGAGCCAATAACGGAACCGATTATAAAAGCTAAACTCAACCAATGCTTGTTACTTCTGTTAATGTCTAAATCGCATGCCGCAACGACAATGAAACTGATTGTTTGATAAAATAAGGTACATCCACCGAAGCCAAGTCCGGACGCTATCGTGATTATATAATGAAATAATCCAATATCGATAGAATCTACAATATCATCTATATGAGTTGTTAAATCATTAGAATCGCTAGAGTAATCTGTATCCGAAGGCTGCTGCTTTTCATTGATTAAAGCTGTTTTATCGTCAACATCACTATCTGTTTGGACTTGCTTCTCGATCTCCATGGCCGTATTTAAGTTGCTTGAAAAAAGATTTCACTAAACTTTAATAGAATATATCAATCTCGTTGCCAAATGATGATTCTGCTTAAATTAGCGCTTTAAAACTGATGTTTAAAGATAGAAGATTTCAAGCTTTGACCGACTTTAAAAAAATTGAACAGTGAGCGACGTAAAACTCTCAACGTTATTTGAAGTGATATATAAAATCATAAAAATTTAGAATTTATTCCGTGCTTAAACAAGTTCGTAGCCTGTATAAAAGTAAATTATTTATTAATTAATAAGCTTTTCGTGGACAACCGAGTAAAAGTATCATGTATAGTCTTCGTCATGAAAAGGAAGCATTACAGTATGTGATAATGTATTGTTTCTTCCATTACTCTATGAATGACCAATAAACAAGTGGAAGGATATTGTAGCATCGTTGTTAGCTGGATAAAATTCTCACAGGAATACGAAAGAGAAATCATCAAAGCTTAACTTTGATCAATTGTCATTGCTAATGGATGCTCTATTGTTACTTTTGGTCCCTAAAGATGGCTTCTTAATATTAAGTACAAATCGTTGTAGATTACTTTCAGTGAATAGGTAAGCATTCTGATCCCATCAGATTACGGCTTCCTACTACTAGTAGCGGCAATTTCAGAAGTATTTTTTTGTATCCTATTTTCAGCCACCCGTTCTGAGAGATAACAGAATTATTCTGTTAACCACATCGATCAATGCTTTAATCTGTGGATTAATGTAATAGTCATTGTTATTATACTATACTCTTAGTGTCATGGTGCAGCTACAAGTTGATCCTATCTTATAGTCGGTTCTATTCCTAAAAACGGGCTGTAAGCGATCACATAATGCAATCGTTTCTGCTAGTAGTATACACTTGCAAACATTTATATCATTTTATTACCAGAAAGTCTTGAAGATATTTTACATAATAATTTTTAAATTTAAAAATGTGATTTACCTATTCTAAAATAGTACCGAATGATCAAATTAATATCAGTATCATATGTATATATAAAATGATCGAGGACTAGAGTAACAATATTTTAGATAAAATATGTAATGTAAGACTGCCAAAATAGGTCATATAGGATAAATCAGTCAATCAAATAATATCATTTTAATAAGATCGACTAGACCTTATTTTGCTTTACTGATACAACTCATAATAAAGTTAATTTAACTCAAAAGAGATTAAAGTCTGCTTTATTACAGTTTATAAAACTACTAAGCCCGTAATATAAGATAGTCTAAAAGAAGTAAATAGTACAACAAGTGAACCTCTTTCTAATTTTTATCCAAGTTTCTATCTAATAAATAGCTTTCTTATATATGATCGATATTTGCATCGAACTACTCACCACAATCATGTACGGTACGGTAGTTTAAAGCAAATTATTGGAATCTCTTTTACGCCACCGCTGTCAATAAGCTCTTAATAGGTCTCTGTTTAAGGCCAATTTTAATTAAATAATAATGTAAATTTATTCAACAAATGAGGGCACAGAAAATACACATAAATAACTTGATAGCGTTGTAAAGAGAAACTTTAATTGAGTGTAAATCCGCAAATCTTTTCATTTTCACTCTATTTCTTTCATATTTTAAAATAGAAAAACACTGATCCATAGCATGCAAATAGGGAGGGGGGGGGGGTAGACCAATTTCGACGTAGGTTAACTAATGAGAGGTAGTGTGCTAGCTGACGTTATCAAGTTGGAATTTTAGATCAGAATTGAAGGTTTGATATTAAAGTATATCAGACGGCGGCAGTAATGCGGTAGATCAACAGAGCAGATAAGCATTGAGAAGTTGATCAGCGTAGAAATTAACAGTAGTATCTGATATTTAATTGTGTTAGCATACCGAACACTGATCAGGGTATGCTATTTCTAATGCAGGATTTCACATCTGTAATTAACGATAACGAGTTTATGCTTAAAAATATAGAACTGAAGATAATGCTATGTATTTTATAGTATGTAAATCTAATATATAAATATAAAGTCTATATCCGATCAATTGTATACTGTTTATGTAAATACTAGTTAGTACAGTACCGGTAGATGATGCAGATGTAACGCATGCAACGTACCTGGAAAATGATCGTCTCAGACTCTTAGCATGTAAAGCTAATACATAAATATAAATACAATATTATGCGTTCGTTAATAAAAAGGGTAAATTACGAATGGAAATTCGTACGAGCTTAATAAACTTAAAGGATGTAAGAATTTTATTCAGAATCTGCGAGGAGCGTACATCACAGACTCGATGTACTCGACAACCTGAGCTCTTTCTACATCCTTCGATTGAAGAACACAAATTAAAGACATTATTATCCTTTCTATATCTCGTACATCCTATGTGCTGTGCCACCTCACGACATTACACAAATAATAAAGCCAGTGCACTTAGTACTCTTAAGAAATCACATATCAACAATAGCAACATTTAAAATATTAAAAATCCAAAATAGTCATGTATAGCTTTAATTAGAATTCACCGTTGTTTGTAGTATGCTTTATAAGACTAAATGACAACGATAGTAGCATAGATTTAGACATTTAAATTTATTACCAATCTTAAATTGATATTATTCATATAACACAGAGATAATTATGAATTCGTCATTCCCTTACAATCATTGCTATCGAAAAGCGAGTAATCGAATTATTCAGTAATTACTAGTGCAAACTCCCGTCGCTTTGCTGACGGTTTAAAGAAGCGAATATTGTATATGTAGCGATACAATTTATATAATACAGTTTCGCGAATAATATTAAGCCTACTATAAGTCCTGAATATCCTATTACGAATAAAATACCGACAACAGTCGATCTAAATTTAGTATGGAATAACTCTGTAGTCCAAATTTTACAAGGTATCCATGCATTAGTAGTTATCGCTGTAAAAATACATGCTAATATCATGACACTTAGCCTATTATCTAATAACAGTATCATTAAAATACAAAATCCGCTAATAGATGCCAAGATAATATATAATACTTTTCGACCTACTCGATTAATAAGTAGAAAGCAAAAAATTGTAACTGGTAATGAAAATAGATTGCCTATAAGAATATCTAATATAATAGCCTTTAAGCTATCGCCGCTTTTACAATCAGAATTGACACCATTGTATAGATGTGTAGTATTCCATGGTATATTTTCTGTCTTATTATAACCATGCCAACAAGTTTTACCACCCTCATAACTAGCCATCACCGTCGGTAACCATATGGTGAATCCATGATCGGCGATAGAATATCCGATCCATAATATAGATAATAATATAAATCGTCGACGCCAAGGTTGTTTCATTAATTCTCTAATATCATCCGCCAAATTTCTACGCTCTTCTTTTCTAATCTTACTGTGGATGTCATTTTGTTGTAAATCAAGAGTCGTTATTTTAGAATATAATACTTTATCATGCGAAGTACGACTAGTACTAAAACACGAATTGATTTGATCAATTTTATTTAATACATCTCGAAAAGCTTTTTTGTCGTTCTTCGCTAATACAAATCTTATACTATTAGGCATAAATAAAAGTGTACAAAAACTTAATAACGCTGGAATAGCGCTTATGAGAATATAAAGTCGCCAACTTGTAAAGTAGATAGAGCCTATAGCATAGTAAAATGGGTAAGGTAATAAAGGTAACGCTATGGCTGAGTTGTATAAATTTTCAAGTGTTAGAAAGGAAGACAAAACTGCACCAGCTCTACCTCTAGAACGTCGAGGAAAAAATTCTAAAACATAAGAATGAGCAGCTGTAGCAATGCCGCCATAGGCGCAACCATTGAAACCGGTCATGATAACAAGCATGACATAATTATATGCGAATGCACACGCTAGCATGCATATTAAATTAATGAATAACGATATTACGAACATTTTTCGTCTACCATAAGTATCAGCTAGTCTACCAGATATACCAGAACTGATTGTGTAACCGATTATAAAAGCTAAACTCAACCAATGCTTGTTACTTCTGTTAATGTCTAAATCGCATGCCGCAACGACAATGAAATTGATTGTTCGATAAAATAAGGTTGAAAACCTCCAAATTGACAGCAACTTTGCATTCATTTTCTGTAGTCTATAAAACAGTATTATTTACATGAATATAATATTACGATTATGACAACTAAGGACTACGCTAAGGTTCCCTTTTAAAAGTTCTAAATAGGCATCTACATTAGACCCATTTTTTTATAGTCTATAGGGTGATTTATTTAAACAAATACATAACAACCATAGCGTCTATGGTACGGTTTCGAAAGCCTCGAAATCGGCAGCTCCAGTCAAGCGGTTTAAATCAACAAGTATCTATTTAAGTCCCCAAACATACTCATTTAGAGCCGCATCTACGCGAATAGAAGGAACTATTTTATACGCTCCTACGTCTTATCGTATAGAAGATTTCTAAGTCATTAATGGATAAAATAAAGAATTATTAAATTGAGTTGTTTTGGCGTAATATTCGACAAGTTTACTTAATTAATGCCCCATGTCACATAACCAGGTTGCATTAGCGAACGATATTATTCAGTCAGTTGTACTGATGGTCTAATTTACTAAAAGATAGAAAGAAGAAAAGTTTGACAACATCAACAATAGTGGCGTTTAATTATAATTAAACGCCACTCTTCTTGATTAATTAATTATCGTAGGTAAAGGTCCGGGGAGAAATTATCCTACAGCCTCCGTTGTCGACTATTCCCTTAGAGAATTGCGGCTACAATGATGATGAATCACAGATGGACACTAGAGAATTACCTCCAATTTTGAATGACTATAGTGTCTGTAATGACCATCGCTCCATTATTTTTACTGTCCGTACGGTAGTTATCCAAAACATTCTGTCTTAAACAGGATTAATTTCATTTAATTAACTAATATCGCAATTTTCCTGCATCATATCGCATCGAATAATTTGCAGCTTGTATCAGTCTCATACTGATATCAAATCGGTACCAGCAGGGTGATATAGATACAGATATACTGATACTTTTAGTGAGATACTAAAATAATGCTAATATTGTACTACTGGAATATACTGTTAAGATTAATATAGGTACTTGGATAGGTACGATTTGTCACTAAACACAAGTCGAATGCCGTCTGGTGGCCTTCGGTAAAATGGCATCCGCACTGCAGGACACTTTTTATTTCGTATCGCGATTGTAGGTTTATTACTAGCATGCAGTATATTAAGGGTTCGCTATACTACATATACTAAAGAAATTTCACAAGTGTTGATGCATCCATCTTTAAATTAAATAAAGCATGTTTAATACGTCTAATTTTAATGAAGTAACCTGAAATAGACGTCACAGAAACTGATGTAGTATTATATCTTCGAAATTATTTTAAATAGCGTGAGAGTAACTAAAACTATCAATAAAATAAAGCTTGGTGGTATAGAATTAATTATCGATGAGTAGCATGGTTGAAATACTCAATGCAGTAGCAAACAGCAAATATAACACTTTACGACCTATTCGATTAATGAGTAGAATGCCTAGGTAAAATAGCAACGGGTACTGAAAATAAATTACCAAGTAAATGATTGCCTTCAAATTGTTACCCGTTTGACAATTGAAAGCGAAAGAGTGCAATAAATGTGTAGAATTCGTTGATAGATGATTCTCCATGCTATTGCGGCTATGCCAATATGTTTTGCCTTGGACATAATAAGTAAGGATTACGGATAGCAATATGGTAAATGCCTAGTCACTGACACAATAACTAAACCATACTCTCGATGATAGTATTAATCGTTAGCGCTATGATGGTTTCATCATTTTACAAATATTGTCTATATAGCTTTCACGTCCTTCATTTCCAGTTTGATCATCGATGCTTACATCGAATTGACTTATCATACAGTAAATAGATTGTTGCTGTAAATTCTTTTCAGTGTGTCATAACGAATTAATTTGATCCATTTTCTGTAATATATCTGAAGTGGTTTTCGTGTCGTTTTTACCCAGTGCAAATCGTAAATTAATTATAATAGGATACATACTGTACACTTGAATAGATATAATTGGGATAGTCCCTACCTATATGAAGGTGAAGTTGCTAATTTGAAAAGTGGATGGCACCCAAAAGGAATGTAAACTGAATGAGGTAATAAAAGTAAAGCAATAGCAGTGCCGAGTTAATTTCCTAAAATTGTAAACGAAGACATGATTACAGTAGCTTAACCTCCATAACGACGAGGAAAAAATACTAAAATACAATACTAAAACACAATTATGAATCGTTGCGTTTATCCCACCATAAGTACTTTCAACGAAGCCTGATGTGACTGCTAACATAGCGTAGTGATAAGCAAAGGCGTCTGCCAATACGCTGATTGAATGGATTACTTAAGCGATTATGAGAATTCTTCGCCGACCATAAGTATTGGCTAGTCTACCAAAGATGCTGGCACCGCTGGTAAGGCCCATCTTAAATGCCAGGCTTAGCCAACCTTTATTATATCGGTTAATGTCTAAATCGCAAACGACAACGACAACAAAATTGCTAATACTGTGTATAGGATATGAACCATAGTAGAGTCCTGTCACAAAACAGCTTGCGTGATGTTTCTAAACTAAACTATCTACTCTTAAGGTTCCCCGACTAACTCCGGACATCCTCAGTAAAGGACAACTAACTTATTCCTATACTATAGAAAACGAGTCCAACGATAGGTTTAGGTTATTAAATATTTTATTATGGACTATAACAGCTTAGTACCAATGTACTGTAGCGTAGCCTTGGTGGAACTGAGATTAGAAATTAAATTATTAGCAACTTTACTACTAGCCACTTATCACGGAGCATCAAGCTCCGTAACAAGTCCACACTCTATAACGATTATATAATGAAATAAAGCAATATCGAAGGAATCGATCCTGGATGTCAAATCAATCGAATCAATAAAGTGATCCGAGCTATATAATTAATTCTTCATGGTAACTTATTAAAGCGGTATCATCAACTTCTTTTTGAAATGTTTTTGGTCAATCTTATGGAAAAACATTATGCCACTTACTCCAAGTAAAATTAGATTATACTTAGATCACCTCGATGATAATTCAAGGAGTCCGGTCTTATCGTTATTACTGTAGTCATCGGCAAAGCATCCATTGCAAGTATCCATTGAAACAAACCAATATCGAAACTAATATGGAAGGAATCGATCATTTCATCGATCCTACAGTAGATGTCAAATCAATCGAATCAATAAAGTGATCAATAAAGTGATCAATCGAATCAATAACGTGATCCGAGCTGTACAATTCTTCATCGTGACTTATTAAAGGGGTATCATCAGCTTCTTTTTGAATATTTTTGGTCAATCTTCTGGAAAAACATCACGTCACTTATTCCAAGCAAAACTAGATTATACTTACATCAACTCGATCTGAATAGAGTCCGAGCATATCGTTATTACTGTAGTCATCGGCAAAGTATCTACTGCAGTCTCCAAACATACTCACCTAGAAGTGTATCTACACGGATGGAAATTATTATTTTATACGTCTACTGGTATAGAAGATTTGTATGTTATTTATGGATAACATTAAGAATTTTAAATTGAGCCATTTTGGCGTAAGGATCGATAACTTTACTTGGTGCCCTATTTCTCGTGACCTGGTTGCATTAGCGATATCATGTAGTCAGTTAAACTGATAGTCTAATTTGCTTGAAAGATAGAATGATGAAAAGTTGGACAACATCAAGAATGGCGCAAGGCAGCAATAGTTTGGTTTAAAAATTATTCTGTCCTATTAATTATCATCATCATCATTCTTGTCCATTAGACGTTGGATATGATTTCTTTCTAATCATAATCAGTTGAAAATTACTACTATTCAATGGCCGTAATGTCTGCATTTGATGTTTTATGACTTCTAAGAGTATATTTATAACTACAGTACAGTAAATCTATTGTACAATCAGTCATCAGGGCAAAGCAACTACAATATTAATTTGGATTTGAATAATAATTTGCTTGGATCAGCTGGATGAAATTACAGTACAGTATTCGTATTATGATGAGAGTCGTGCGTGGATCTTTTCTTGTTTATAGGAGACTTTTTGGGGAACCATGAATTACCTTGATTGCAGGTCCAATCTTGATCTAAGTGTTCATTTGTGGCATTGCAATCTATATTTGTTTCATTAAAATGATCAGCCTGTATTCTATCTATCCCTTGCGTAGTAAACCTTACGATGTGGCTTGTCATTTCCGGCAGAATAAGGGCGATACTAATTGAATTCCGCTAATGCGTTATTTTCCCAATCGTGTGCAATTCCTAGTCTTCTACTGTAGACTAATAATTGATTTTTCATTATAAGTCATCATACTCTACTAATATACTACTCATTAGCCAATATACTTTCTTTGGAACTGTCATAAAAGTAATCTCAAATAATCAAAATAATAGCAGTACAATTTGCAACTATGATGAATTCAAATCAAATGGAGTGTTGTGTAGAACCTTTGCAACTCCCACATTAGCGATATCCTGGGCAATAAAATGAAAAGTATGTTGGTTTATCTTGTCTCTTGACAAGATAAATTATTTGATTACATTCCAGTTGAAACTCAACATGTAGATGGACGTATATAGTCATTATGAGTCCCTTTATTTTTTCGCTATTAAGCAATGCTTTACTTGCCAGATTTTGTGGAAAATGTTTTACGTGAGAAGTCCGTAGGATATTATTGCGCCATGTTGACAACATAGTGATGAATTTAGTTCATTACGGCATGTAGATGGTGATCCATGATGACAGTCCATGCCAGTATTGAATTGATGTAATGAATAACATTTTCATCGTGGCACTTGGACAACAGATAATTGCTATGATAAATACTTTTCGAACAATTGTATCAAATAGTTTAGCTTGTTTTAATATTAGCGATCAGATGACCGATAGTCCTACATCACTTAGCTATATCGCTCCCCTTTTTGTTGATTTTCCATTGGATTCCCGCACTTGTATACCGTAAGTAACCACTGTTTGATTTAAATTAATAATATGGTAATGTTGCTTATTGTAAAGCGTTGCAGGATAGGAAACAGGATCAATTTCTTGACGTAGACTAGTAAAACTCACTTATCCTTTTACTGTACTATCATTGCAGCCTTTCGCAGTTGGAAATTTTCTGCTTGTGCTGTAGTAAGAATTAGCGAATACTGTCGATATTACTGTGCGGACATGAAATAGGATCGATTGTTTCAACGTCGACAATATTGCTGTTTACTGTCCTTTCACCGTCATTGGCTAGTCGAAATTTTCTGTTAGTACAGTAAAATAGGATAATTTTCTTTAATGTGGATAGTAGAGTACTGCAAATCTCTTTTTATCCTTTTACCGCCATTGGCTAATGAAAATTTTCTGCTAGTAATAATAATATAATCATAGATATACTGTACGCGTATTCACAACATGAAACAAGACAGTTTCCTTAACAAGTACTGCAGTAGTGGTAATAATGTTCTTTTTCTTTTCTAGTATTAGCAATCTTAGCTGGTCTAAGAACAATCATTGAATAAGAGATTCAGGCAGAACATGAATCAAGATAGTTTGCTTGATAATATGGACTACTACAGTGCAATAGTAAAGCTCTTTTATCCTATTGGCAATATTGGAGATTCGAGAGATGAAACACGATCGTTTTCTTAACATAGACTACTACAGTCCATAAGTAAAAGCTCTTTTATCCTATTAGCAATATTTTTTAGAGATTCAGGACATGAAACAGGATCGTTATTTTCTTAATATAGACTACTACAGTCTATTAGTATAAGCTCTCTTATCCTATTAGCAATATTTTTAGAGATTCAGGACATGAAACAGGATCGTTTTCTTAATATGGACTACTACAGTCTGTTAGTAAAAACTCTTTTTATCCTATTGGCAATATTGGAGATTCGAGACATGAAACAGGATTGCTTTCTGAACATATACTAGTACAGTCCATTCATAAAGCTCTTTTATCCTATTGGCACTATTTTTAGAGATTCAGGACATGAAACAGGATCGTTATTTTCTTAATATAGACTACTACAGTCCATTAGTATAAGCTCTTTTATCCTATTAGCGGTATTTTTAGAGATTTAGGACAAGCAACAAGATCATTTTCTTAATATGGACAACTACATTCCATAAGTAAAAGCTCTCTTATCCTATTAGCAATATTTTTAGAGATTTAGGACATGAAACAGGATCGTTTTCTTAATATGAACTACTACAGTCCATTAGTATAAGCTCTCTTATCCTATTAGCAATATTTTTAGAGATTTAGGACATGTAACAAGATCGTTTTCTTAACATAGACTACTACAGTCCATATGTAAAAGCTCTTTTATCCTATTAGCAATACTTTTAGAGATTTAGGACATGAAACAGGATCGTTTTCTTAACATGGACTACTACAATACGTTAGTGAAAGCTCTTTAATCCTATTATTTCCTGTCAGTCAAACTTTGACTGATCTAATAACATTAAAACGTACAGTAACTGAGATTGATGATATAAAACAGGATCGTTTTCTTAAAAGCACGATTAGACTGTTAGTCAAGCTCTTCCATGAACAGAAGCAGTAGTAAAGCTCTTCTGTCCTTTTCTTGTCATTGCAACTTTTACTATTTTCACAATACTAATGGAGATTGCGGACATGAAATGCGATAATTTCCTACGTGAATAATTGTATTAGAATAGGAATCAATCTTCAGGACATAGCATATGCGTAAACTGTTACAATATTAAAGCTCTATCCTCCTATACCTATCATTACAGCTTTCGCTGATGTAATTAATCACAATTCTAATTTGAGATGTTGGACAAGAAAGAGGCTCGTGAACTCAATAGACGCGTAGAATAATATAACACAGTAGTAAGCTGTATGATTCTTTTACTATTCTTTGCAACTTTTGCTAATCTGGTAATAATGAATAATTACAGTATAGAGATTCAGTCATTCAGAACATGAATTGAAGGTTGGTTTTGTTAACCTCCGGGTAGATATGGACGGCAGAGAAAGTTCGGTTTACCTTACTGTTGTTGGCACTTTCGCTGATGTAATAACTGAGTAATAGCAGTAGAGATTGAAGACATGAATCTTAAAGGGTAGTTCCTTGTATAGGTTAAGGATTAAAAGAGTAAAACTCGACCACCCTTGAATTTTTGTTATTGCTACTGGCGCTGATCTAATAATTCATTATTCAATAATTCATGAGTAGTCGCGAAAGAGCAACCTCGATATCCTGTTAACGGTCATTGCAACTTTCACTGATTTAATGACAACCAATAATGATAGTTGGATATTGATGATCGTTTTCTCAACATGATCTTAGATAGTAGTCAAGCGTTTTTTCCCTTTCATGTTAGCCGAACATTGGCTGGTCTAATCATGGCGATGGGTAAAATAGAGTTAGTCTTTATTGGTTGTAAAAGAGGCATCATTAGTTGTATCCGATGACCTTGGCTGTAATAAAAACAAGATGTTGCATAATGTCATTATTTGTTAGTACAGTAATTCAATTATTGTAATTACTCTACTGCTAATAAGTTTAATCAGCCTTCTTGTTCAACTCATGCTACATTGTCTTGTCCATTAGAATAGCCAATGCCTAAGTTCTAATTTGAAAGGATAACATTGGAAAAATAAATGAAAAAAAAATAATAATTTACACAACAACAATAACGAATGCGACATCGTCATAATGCAGCAGTTGATGGATC
>NW_002060959.1:303606-323510 GCF_000150275.1 Trichoplax adhaerens
CATTTTCTTTCGCCAATCGCCCGACTTACCTTGTTCTGCTCTTCCTCCATTTTCAACTCCAGTTTGATTTGTAATTAATGACTCGTAGTAGCTTGACTTCCTGCTTCCTCCAATCCTTCTTTGTTCACAGTAATGTTCTCTTTTACCAATTCCCTGGATTAACATAACAAAGTTGGTGTCATTATCCACATATTACTGTGATTATAAAAAGGAATTCAATGGAATTGTTTTCCTCTTTTTTGCTCATCATATTAAATATTTCATGACGATAAGTTATCATTATTGACGTCATGAACGATAGCACAGCGACATAATTTCAACTCCAACAGTGTAGTGATTCAATATTATGATTGGAGAATAAATAAAGTTGCAGCTTATTTTTTTTCCAAGTGTATAGTAATTGAATATTGATTGCATTTTAGGCACGAAACGAAAAGCAACAACATTGTATCTCTTTACCATCCGCGTGGACTGCAAGGAGTCAAAAGGTTTCTTCAATGCTATTTGTTGAACAAGGAAAATTGATACTCAACACCTAACATTATTATTTTGTTGACATTATCCAATAGAGAAAGTCAGCCAAGCAAACTTTTGAAACGTGATGAAAAGGATTTGAAAGCATTATTTGCAGTCCTTGAAAGGTAAGTCATGGTCCCTTTGTAGGGCAACGGATTCTTGCACTTTGGCTGTACTGTATTGAATAGACTCGAGTGAAAATTAGAAGACGAGACCTATTCCAAATTTTGAAAATTAGGAAAAAAAAGATGGATGATTTCATTTAGCTCCTCCATCAGGCTTCATCCACTACTTGAGTCTGTCGGAGTTTATTTCAAACTTTGAAAAAAAGATCCGATGAGTTTGCCCTAGAGCTCATTTCATTTAGTCCATCTGATTAATCAGACTTACTGCATCATTGGAGTCTATCATAGTTTCAAATTTTGGAAAAAAGATGGAGAATGAGGGCCATAGTTGAACCAATCAGTCTTACTATACTATTTGAGTCTATCACAGTTTTATTCAAATTGGGGAAAAAATGGATAATGAGCACCATGGTTCAATAGTAAGTTGAACCAATCGGCCTTACTATATTATTTGAGTCTATCACAGTTGATGTCCATTTCAAATTTGGGGAAAAAAATGGATAATGAGCGCCATAGTTCAACAGTAAGTTGAACCAATCAGCCTTACTATACTATTTGAGTCTATCACAGTTTATACAAATTTCAAATTTGGGGAAAAAAATGGATAATGAGCACCATGGTTCAACAGTAAGTTGAACCAATCGGCCTTACTATACTATTTGAGTCTATCACAGTTGATGTCAATTTCAAATTTGGGGAAGAAATGGATAATGAGCGCCATGGTTCAACAGTAACTTGAAACATGCAGCCTTGCTATACTATTTGAGTCTATCACAGTTTATACAAATTTCAAAGTTAGGGAAAAAACGGATAATGAGCGCCATCGTTCAACAGTAACTTGAAACATGTAGCCTTACTATACTATTTGAGTCTATCACAGTTGATGTCAATTTCAAATTTGGGGAAGAAATGGATAATGAGCGCCATTTGGTTCAACAGTAAGTTGCACCTATCGGCCTTACTATACTATTTAAGTCTGTCACAGTTGATCCAAATTTCAAAATGAAGATTAATGAGTAACATGGTTCGATAGTAAGCTTGTCCTGTGATATATCATCCGAAAGCTAATTTCATTTAGCCCTTCAATTAGGCTTATTAAACTATTTTAGTCTATCACAGTTGATCTGAATTTCAAATTTTGCACAAAAGATCAATGAGTAACATGGTTCGACAGTCAATTTGTCCCGTGATGTGCCATCCTAAGCTAATTTCATTTCGTCTCCCAAATCAGGCTTACTGCACTATTTTAAAACGATGACAGTTTATACAATTTAAGTCCCACTGGCGTTGATGGTAATTATGTTCACTTGAACGATAATGCGGCTCGAAATGGATGAATACAATGTGGAAGTAGCAATTCAGCATGATTTATTTTGAAAGGTAGATAAAAAATAAGTGATTTTGAGCGGATGTCGGTTATATAATATCAAGTGTGATGGTCTTCATGTTTTTCTAGCAGAAAATGAGAGGGAAATAGTATTGGTTCATGCAAGGACTAAATTGGTTTTTGCTAATTGGGAAAGATTGGAGTCAAACATGGGAGAAATGGAAAAACCAGTTGTGATGACGAGAGCTAAATAGCAACAAGACCTTTTTGCTTGTCAAACTAGCAATTCAATTTGTACTTTGCAACTTTCAAATCACCCCTACCCTGTCTTGCTGTCTTGTTGATCGATTTATTAGCATGCAAAAAGAGACTAGACTCAAAACAACTTTGTCGTCGGAAAAAAGGAAAAAGCGAGGATTAAAATACAGTCTCTAAAATAACAGTCATAATCCAAGTTTTTGCAGTCTAATTGAAATGGGTTCAAGTTAAATTTCTTCCTATTCGCTGTTGTATTCCCTTTTTGCAATGGAGATTGAATCAATATGACATTATCCAATTGAATTATCATTCTGTTTGCTGATGCGAAAATTAATTCAATTGGTCACTGTATTCTTATTACAAGCTGCACAGATTGAACCTGAAAAATAAAAATCTTGTTAAAACATAAATCAATTACAATATTGGCGTCTTTTGTTATCGATGTTGCAGTAAATTACTTTTTCGACATGCAAGTTAATGAGGGAGCCTTGAATAATTAATGCAATTACAGGTTCAACATAGATACAACGCTTGGTGAATTGGTCCATTGGCTTGATATTCAACTGATTTCTTGCCTTTATTTGTATCAATCAATCGTCATTTCTCTCCATTTTGCATCGAGCCAATACAAGCAGAAATCGTCTAATTCATTTCAGATCAACATTTCCTACTTTTGTCCATGCATATTGTTGTGGCAATCGAAATCAATCCTTACTTTATTCCTTTTACAAGTATTTTATAACGTTGGCCATTGGAGATTGTTTACAACTCAATTTTGAAAGCAAGGTAAATGAAAGAGTAGTTACTGTAAAATTGTAAAAAATTCAACCGTAGCAAAGCTTTTGCTAATCCTTCTTGGAAAGTTTCCAACACTTCCAGTGCTTAGAATGATCTATCTTGTCCACACCAATTCATCATTCCCTTGGACAATGAATTCGGTTCGTTGTTGATTCCATGTATCATTTTTTTTTTTGGGGGGGGGGGGGAGGGAGTTATTTCAACTCGCATACCAACGGTGGATAACATCCGATAGACGATATAGCAGCATGCCAGCAAAGTATCCTTGCTGACATGGAACTGCTTGAACAATCGATTGCACTGTAGTCTAACAAGGAATAAGAATATGGCAGAATGGAGATAGATTGATCTTGTTCTCCTTCTCTAATAAGAATACAGTAAAAAGGGCAATCGTCTTGTGGCAATCCTAATGCAAATTTGGCTTTGTTTTTATTAGTCGCGTCCATCCACTCCTTTACTCTATACAATAACGTGGTCAATCATGAAATAATTCGTTCTATAAATTCAAATCTTTCTCCTCGATTGACTAGTATAAGACACATAAAATGGGAAAGAAATTCAAATTAGGCTTTGATCGATACCATTCCCACTTGATGTTGTTGTTGTAGCCAAGGTAAAAGTCGATCCACCATCGTTGCCAACCACTGGACTGACGTAAAATGGTCGTCCACAGCAACGTAAAACATGATTAGCCATTGCATTCTGGTATCGCAGCAACTTGATCAATATTGTTATGCAATGGTTCATTTTATTTTGACTGCGATGGATATCATGTTGATAGCATGGTAGCGAATCTTTTCATTGCCTTGCTATCCAATATAGAATGATCGAATACGCATTTAATGAGTTGGATAATATCAACTAGGGTTGTAAAATTAGGGTACGCGATTTTCATGCGGTAGTCGTCTAGGGATAAGATAAACGGATCTTTCCATTGCCCCTCCATCCAATTTAACCATGATGTGCTTTTCCCTTTTTTATGAAGACACTCTATCTTAACGTGTTACATCCTACTGTTTCTTGGTTGAAGGCTCTTTTCATCATCTTGCTTTGCTATGTATAAGTGATGGGCTTGATTGCCTTGTTGTTAATAGAGAGCCATAGGCTGCATCATAGTGTTTGCAATCATTTCAATTTTATTGAATGGTGTCCTATCTCAAGTTGAAAAGTCTCCATCGATATCCTACTGTTTATCAATCTCATGACCTTCCTTTGCCATGCATCAAGAATATGCTTGATTGGCGTCTTGTCAAGAAGATCCATGACAACCTTGCTCAAAGGGGATAAAACTGTTCAAGTTAAATTATGGCTCACTGAGATAGGATGTTGGTGTTGCTGTACAACAAAACCAACACTCTTTCAACGCTAATTTATGTTGAGTAATGCAATTCCATTTATTTTTGCATTGACTTGACAACCGCTATCTCTTCTCCCCATGATCCTGACTGATAGAGAAGTGCTTCACGACGTCATCTATCCTATCCATCCCTTGGATAGAGTCCTAACTTTGTGTACGCCTTTCAAATGGTCACTTTGGCAACGTTAATTGCCTAGTGATAAGACCATCATTAAAAAGAAACACTTGGTCTTTCAGCCATCAGCGGCAAGACCTTTGAACTCGGCTTTTGCCCAATTTCCATTGGTAGAGTTGAAATACCCGTGTACACATCGATAGACTCGTTTATCGAGCAGGATTACATTGGCAAATGATTTAGTGATTACAAAGATTGAATTGAAACTATCGGAGATTGTATTGGTTTGAATTGGTTGAGCAAGCGGTTCCGATTTTTGTTTCCCTCCTTGCGTCTAGTAGAGATTGGAGAATAGAGCCTTGATCTTGTCCAATGGGAAAATGTGGTTATGCCCATCAAGCTGACAACAGGTTTGTGTGTCCATGATGATCAACTATCGTTGTCTATCCTTACTTGATTAGGCTACACAGTTAAAGAGTCTATCTTGAGCTCCATAGAGCATGGGTAAAATGGTGGAAGGGATTTTGAACGGGCTTGCAAGGTTTCATTGAGCGCTTTGAAGGGTTGGCTATCCTCGATAGCGCTACGCTCCCTATCTACAGTAGACGCATTGAGTATATTAGCAAGACGAGACGTGACTAATCTGCCATTAGTACAGTTTACTCGTCCATGGACAAGAAAGAGATTGCATTTCTTGTACTCTATGTACGCCTATATCCTTGGCACAACGTGAGCGATCATCGAGTTGATTCCATCACCCGAATATCGGCGATAGCGCTGCCATTTTGATTGGCATTGGTTCGCAGTAATATTGGAGTATGATTTGCTCATTTGTACAACCTTCTAGTTGCAATCACAGAAAATAGTAGAAGCAATTGTTGGACTAATAACGTGCCTATAGAATATACACTACGACAAAGATGGACTTTTTTTCCATACCAAAGTCTTTGGTAGAAGGGATAAAGATACGCTCTCTCTTCAGCGCAAAAATAACCTCCATCTATTTTATATCATTATGTACAGTGCACCATTAGTCTTTTCCATACCTAGAATCGATGGTAGAAGGGATAAAGACACGCTCTCTCTTTAGCGTAAAAATAACCTCCATCTATTTTATATCATTATATACAGTGCACCATTAGTCTTTTCCATACCTAGAGTCGATGGTAGAAGGGATAAAGACACGCTCTCTCTTTAGCGTAAAAATAACCTCCATCTATTTTATATCATTATATACAGTGCACCATTAGTCTTTTCCATACCTAGAGTCGATGGTAGAAGGGATAAAGATACGCTCTCTCTTCAGCGCAAAATGTTGATAGTCGTCAATTAGCTAGAATTCCTACAGTATCCCATTCTCGTCCATGTGCCATGTCGAGATGGTTGCAATTCGGATAGTCTTGGCCTCTATTCCATGTACAGAAAATAGCATAAGCGATCGTTGGGCTAATAACCTGCATCGATCATGGACACTACGACAAGCATGGACTTTTCCATACCTAGAGTCCATGCTAGAAGGGATAAAGACACACTGTCTCTTCAGCGCAAAAATAACCTGCATCGTTCATCTACTGTACAGCACACTAATCCAAGCATGGACTTTTGCATACCCAGAGTCTACGGTAGAAGGGATAAAGATACGTTCTCTCTTCAGCGTAAAATGATGATCATCGTCAATTAGCTAGAATCCCACAGTATCCCATCGACGGATTGATTGACGAGAACAGTACTATCCCTCTAGGCCCCAGAATGGAGATGGTCTACAATCATTTGACAATTGTTAGCAGAGTCAATATGTTGCTCTTTTCTTTCTCCATTTCGTGGAGGGCTTACGCTGCGCCACCGTCTAGGATGGTATACCATCCTAGACGGTGAAATCAATCTGATCGAGTTGTACTTGTTGAACAAGCACAACGACTCCAACTCCTGTTGTACAGTAGAGTCTATCGAAGACATTATGGCACAACGTGGAATCCACTGGAGAAAAAACCTTGCTGGCTCCACTCGACAGGCAATATAGCAAGAAGAGGAGCCTGGAGACGAAAGCGCTCTCGAGCGCATTGATGACTCTCCATTGGTTAGGATAACGATTAATTAAGGTGATTGAAATGAGAAAATGGCAATCCTATTGACCATTTTATATAGTACTACACTAATGCAAACTGCTAGAGATTACTCTACTGGGAAATGAAAACGGTAGGACTACTGTACATTATGATATCGTCGACGACGACGACCTGGGCAATAAATGTACAAAGTGGTGGCGGCGGCGGCATGTATTTGATGCCGATGAAAAGAAATGATGCCAAAATGGTTGGATAAAAATGCACATCAACATGGATTTTAGGCCACTATAATTGAGGAATAATGACAGTATTGCGCAAAGGGTAGAGAGGAGGCTGTTGATGGATAGGATATTCTTCTCCTTTTGCTATTGCATAACGACCATTTGGTTGGTTTAATTAGCAACAGCAGTCCAGATGGATTGCAACCGCAGACTCCCTACTGCGTTGATGGTGATCAGCGACCAATAAAGCAAGCCAGATGGAAGGGCGGCATCAACTATTTACAACCGCTCCACCCAAATCAATTTGTTGCTTACCCAATCATTCAAGGACTACTGGCCTCCATGGATGGCATGCAGTTTCCTACAAGTATACCGTATGCCAAATACTGTTTTAAAGTGATGTACATTATGGTTGAATAACTTGAATAAGGGGAAACTTGCAAGGGCATGCTTTACAATCATCCGATAGTAGCACCAACGCAAAAGGTGAGGAAATGCAGTAGTTCCCCCAGGCTCAATCGTTCAATGACTACTGGCCTCCCATGGATGGCATGCAACTTCCTAAAAGTACCGTATATTCAATTCTGTTTGAATTGTAGTGAACTATATTATGGTTGAATGACTTGAGTAAGGGGAAACATGGAAGGGCATGCTTTACAATCATTCGATAGATAGTAACACCAAGGCAAAAGGTGAGGAAATGCAGTTGCTACTCAAGGCTCAATCATTTCAATGACTTGAGGAAGGGGAAAGAAACATGAAAGGGCATGCTTAAAATCATTCGATTAGTAACACCAACGCAAAAGGTGAGGAAATGCCGTTGTACGACAGTCTGTTGCCGTAGGGTGTGCAAATTATTTCAGGAATTTCTCGATTGGCTACCTCGGTTTCCTTTGGGTGCGTTAGCTAAGGCTTGCCAATGATACAGTCTGTCCTACAATATCGACGCCATCACTCTTGTCCAAAGTAGAAAGGCCATCCATCATTCGACTCGTTCGACTAGCCTATGCAGGTATCGTAGTTTTCATTTCCTGGATTGTTGTTATGCAAGTCTTGATTGCAAAATCATGTCGACCAATGCAATGCAACGTGTATTTTATCCACTTGAATCACAACAGCCAATGCCAAGTAGAAAGAGTGAAAGACTATCTTTCCACTAGCCTATGCAGGTATCGTAGTTTTCATTTCCTGGATTGTTGTTATGCAAGTCTTGACGGCAAAATCATGTCGACCAATGCAATGCAACGTGTATTTTATCCACATGAATAACAACAGCCAATGCCAAGTAGAATGGCCATCGTTCCACTAGCATTGGAAGATGTTGTAGTTTTCATTTCCTGGATTGTTGCTATGCAAGTCTTGACGGAAACATCATGTCGACCAATGCAATGCAACGTGTATTTTATCCACTTGAATCACAACAGCCAATGCCAAGTAGAAAGACTATCTTTCCACTAGCCTATGCAGGTATCGTAGTTTTCATTTCTTGGATTGCTGCTATGCTAGTCTTGATGGCAAAATCATGTCGACCAATGCAATGCAACGTGTATTTTATCCACTTGAATCACAACAGCCAATACCAAGTAGAAAGAGTGAAAGACTATCTTTCCACTAGCCTATGCAGGTATCGTAGTTTTCATTTCCTGGATTGTTGCTATGCAAGTCTTGACGGCAAAATCATGTCGACCAATGCAATGCAACGTGTGTTTTATCCACTTGAATGACAACAGCCAATGCATTTTATTGCAAGGGAAAAGCGTTGTTATTATTATTGTCATCGTCTATTGACGCCATTAGTCTTGAGATTTTTTTTTTCCTCTCTTTTTACTGTTGTCGTATTCTCTACCAGGATAGAAGAGACTATTCTTTTTCCATTGCGGGGGTCTTTCTTTGTTCAATGGATCAATCATATTATCCAGACTAATGAGCCCCCGTAATGATGGATGTTGTGTTGGGTTTCCTATTTCCAATGGCTTTATTAGTGTTTGAATGATGAAATTGAATTGTTTTGCATGCAGGATGCAAAGAAAAGTCTGTCTCTAACTGCATTAACGAAGCTGACGACTACAGCATGACTAAAGTACCAGAGGATGATTGATTGACGAGGGATGAGGAGAATTCTATCTTGACGCCATGCTTGCCCTAATGAGTGTGGGGAGGAGGAATAGGCCATAACAAGACAGCGGTAGTCCATCACTTTTAATCATTCTTGTCATCGCTTGCTTGAAAATTATTACGCAAGATTGGCTTGATCCTATTTTATTTGAAAAGCACCATCTTGGTCAATTGATTCTTTCAGTCTTGCTCCAGTGGAAAAGCTTGTCTTTTCCACTTGGGGGTTAGCGTTGAGTGTAGTCATCGATTGCCATGCCAAAATGGATTATTCTACATCCAATCTATCATCCTAGTGCTAAGGTAAGATATTGAAATGGGTCAACTATCATTGATGTTTGCAGGGCGACTTTGGAAAAGCGGATGGATGAGATATTTGAAAGAGTATTGAGTTGGATCCTTCTTCATGACAGAGGATGATTTTAGTAAAGGACTCTTTTTCAACGACGATGGCCAATGGAAAGCGTTTTCATCCATAGCCACATTCTTCTTCACGGTGAAAAATCTTCAAATCTAGATTGAACCTTGTTGAATGGATTATTTATCGGTAGTACACAGTCCAATATTCTTTCAAACCGTCAGTACAACATGGCTCTCTATTCTCTTGATGGCTGAGGAGGATTACATTTGATTTTACTGTATCGTCCAACCATGTTTGTTGAACGGATAATAATAATTGATAGTGAGCCATGGTGGATGCTTTAGTCGATGGATGGCACAGGTTGGGTCTTTGCCAAAATGCGAGCAGTTCCATCGTGGAACGTACGCTGTTTAGAGCAGAAATCAAAGTTGGGGGTTTCGTTTTGACGACCAACAACCATCAACGCTCGTTGGATCCTCGTTCATTCCAGCATGATGATCCAATGCTATCCTAATTTTATTTTTCTAACCCAAGACAATGTGTGTCGGCTTTTCTTCCCTCTTCTTTTTTTGACGAATGCCATCCAAACCCTTTTCCAATCATCATGGACATGGCAACGACTGTCCTATTGAAGTAGTGCCATTTTTATTTTTTCCACCGAGTAGAAAGTTCAACGGCACACCATTTTGCAGTCATTTTAGAGTAAAGTAGTTTTTTATTCTTCATCCATCAACTTTCACCATTTTTACCAACCATCGTGGTGATAGCAACGACTGATTGACTGTAGAGTAGTTTTTATCCTTTTGACGGAGTAGGAAAGTTTTCACTCGATATCCAATGTCTAATGGACAATCACAGCGACTGAGTTGAAGTAGAGTAATTGAATTTTGATCCTTTGCTGTCTACTCCATTGATCAACTCCGACATAATTCAAGGGTAAAATGAGATTGGTTGCGCCAATTTAGACTATGCTAACCAAATTATCACCCATGAATGTTATTCAAGGTTAAAAATAGCCACTATAGGTTCAAATAAAGGGCGAGACTATACTTTCAATGGAGTCAAGATGTTTGCCGGTATTTTTAACATGGATTCTACCCATGGGAGAGGATGGAGTCAAGATGATTTTCCAATCTTCTCCCTATCCATTTTTCCAACAGGATAGCGATACAATGGCTTGTCGATAATTTTGGAGAGGGGATTTCATCGCTCACTTTTCTTGTAATACAATTCTTTTTGTGGTCCTTTTTTGGATATTCCAATAGATTGAATTGGTAACTTTAGATTGATTTATCGGCATCTTGCCGGTGGCTAGTCATTGTGGATTGTTCTGCAAACAGTAGTTCTGTTCTTCTTTGCTATGCAAGGGAAATCCTCCGTGTGTCGGTGCGGAAGAGAACTCCATTTCTCTTCGGATGATGAATCTTCAATCCACGCTTGCCGATGGGACGAGTGATTTTTTTTTTTTCCATGATTGGATTGAATTAGAATGGAGATAATTTCTTTTCATTATGGCTTCATGAATCAATTTGTAGTGAATGCAGTGGTTGTCCAATTTTATTCCAGTGATGAGAAAGTTCAACAGAGCAATCACGATAGGCAATTTATCAAAGATGGGCAATACGATGGGTTGTAAGCTAACGCTAAAAAACTCCTGCTTACCAAGGTTGATCTTATTGGATTCCCATGTTGTTCAAATTGAAAACAAGTAAATGAGTTAGAGAAGGAGAATTTGTACAAGTTATTTCACATCACAGGGTTAAAATCAGACTTCTAGCTCTCAGTTGAACGTAAGTTACGATCTGTTTTTACCCTTTGCTTCCCGTTATTAACCCTCTACAACTGACTGCCGTTAGAAAAGCATTTCTACGCTTGAAATGAGTGGCGGGTTTGCCTTTCTAATCCACTCCAACAGACTTTTTTTTCCAGGCGATAGACTCGATTGAACATGGTAGAAAGGGTTGAATTGAAACCAAACCAATAGGGGATAGTTTGCTCTGGCAAAAGTACAATCCTTATGTTACATCGACCATCTTGTTTTGTTTTCGCTTAACCGCAATAATATTGTACGGCTAACTGGATTATTGCAAACTCATTCAGAGAAGTGATTTTAAGCTTATGGTGATGCTGTATTATTTGCATTAATGTCGGATAGTTTTTCAATCACCATGTTCCATGCTCGATGATCCTTGTATGGTAGTGTAAACTCATTTAACGTTTGAACCTTTTTTCCATTCCTTGATTATTGACTATTAGGTGAAGATTATTACAAGCAAGACTGATTTCAACAAGACACCGATGAACTTTCCTTTCCATTCCGTATTTTAAAGTTCAATAAGGTAAGTCATGATAAACTAAGAATGCCACCCATGAGGGTAGAAAGCAACTTGATTGACGATGCCTACACATGCTATGACAAGAGAGGATTCAACACGGATTGAGTAAAGTAGTCTTGCTATTGCTCTTCTTTAACGATATCCTACGCTTGTAGTCGATATGGATACTCTTCTTTTCATTCAATGTCTACACATGCTTGACTACGCTAGAGGAAGAGAGGATTGAATACCTTATTGATCAAGTAGAATATGGATACTCTAAAATTAATTCAATGCCTACACATGTTGGACTACGTTATAATAATTGTTCCTGTAGTAAGGGAGGATTGGAAATGAATGGAGTGGAATAGTCTTACTGTTCCTTCTTAATATCCTCCGCTAGTAGTCTATCTTGAAGTTGATTCAATGCCAACACATTCTCGACTACGCTAGAGTAAGAGAGGATTGAATACCATGTTGATCAAGTAGAATATGGATACTCTAAAGTTAATTCAATGCCTACACATGTTGGACTACGTTATAATAATTGTTCCTGTAGTAAGGGAGGATTGGAAATGAATGGAGTGGAATAGTCTTACTGTTCCTTCTTAATATCCTCCGCTAGTAGTCCATCTTGAAGTTGATTCAATGCCAACACATTCTCGACTACGCTAGAGTAAGAGAGGATTGAAAACCGATGCAGTAAAATAGTCTAACTGTTCTTCATTTCAATATCTTCCACATGCAGTCAATATAAATACTCGTTAAATTGATTCAATGCCTACACATACTTGACAATGCTAGAGCAATAGAGTATTGGAAAATTGATGGAATAGAATAGTCTTGCTGTTTTTCCTTTTCAATATCCTACGCAAAATTCATTCAGTGCCTACACACATGCTAGACTATGCTAAAGCAAGACAGAGTTCAACACCATGAAGATCAAGTAGAATAGTCTCTCTCTCAACAAGGATACTCTTTGTCATGATAGCAAGAATAGGCAGTGCCCTTTTTCTTGCAATTTATCCTTCATTTTACACGCTTTAAAGTGTCTACTGCCTTCGGCTCCACTTTCAAAAGCCAGTAAATCTGTCTGAAAACGCCATGCGAGACATCATTAGTTACTGTCGTATTACTCGATGAAATATAGCCTGCTGGCAATATTTATGGATAGATGAACAAGAGTCTATGCATCAAAATGACCGGACTATTCCTCTCATAAAATTGGTCTTCTTCAACATCAACTTTCAAGGTTAATCAATCATGACTCATGACAGTCTATCACCTTGAAGATGCCCATTTTGAACAGCATTCGTTGCTGTCGCCTTAATCGATAAAATGAGCTTTCATCATGAGAATCAATTAAAATCACACCACCATTCCTATCCAAATGGAGTACGCCATCCTCAACCTATCCTATCCTCTACTAGGCAACGAAATGAGCATATGGAATGTTATTTCTGTCCATTCCATTGGATACTCTGGATTAAGTAGGGGCTTCATGGGAGAAAGAGTCTATGATGAAGACATGGACGGTCTAATGGGACTATTCTGCACCTGTAGACGATGGTTTACCATCATGTCTGACCGTTCTATGCAATCTTTGGGTATAGAGTAGCGCCTATATCTCATCGTCAATAAAATTGGCATCCAATATAGCACACCGTTCTATAACTGCATAGGTCCAGAATGATTTCCTTCCACTCATTTGTATTTAGTGGGGCTTACACGTCAAAAGAAGCAACTGTCCAATGCCACTATCATCTAAGTACAAAAGTGGTGATTAACCAACGCTGTAGCAGCAGCTCTAAGGATATTTCTGCCCTTTCAAGGGGCCAAAAATTTAGAAATTCTTAATTTAGAAGGAGAAGAGCTGGTCAAAAACAATCAACAGTCGAATAGCACTATTCTTTTCAGCATATTCATATGCACTATTGATTGCTACTTTAGTAGCAGCTCTAAAGCTATTTTTGTCAATTCAATCCGTAACAAATGGAGAGGTGCTCGTCAAAAAAGAATCAACCGTCCAATAGCACTATTCTTTTAGCGCAATACTATTCACTAATGACCACTACTGGAGCAGCAGCTCCAAGGTTATTTCTGTCGATTCAATCGACAACAAATGGAGAGGCTCAATTTAGATGGAAGGGCTCGTAAAAAGAAACTTGGCTACAAACATGAGCAGTCGAATGCTACTATTCTCCTAGTAGAATACAGTTTGTTCGTGAATATCTCTATCACTTCAATTAACAACAAATGGAAGTCATAAGTTTCGTCAGAAGAGGCTGGTGAAATTGGAATACCGTCCTAAATATAGACAGTCCAATATGATACTGTTCTTGAAGTAGAAATGCAAATGCTTCGTCATCGCCATTGACTAGTAGTTCTTTCTGTCAACTCAATCTGGAACCAATAGAAGTGATTCATTTACATCGAGAGAGGCTATTAAAAGGAAATACTGTCATCAACATCCAATGTAGCACTATTCTTGAGGTAGAATACTAGTCGCTATTAACCACTACACTAGCAGCAGCTCCCAGGTTATTTCTGTTAATGCAATGGAAAATCAATGGAAATGGTAAATTGAGATGGACAGAGGCTCATAAATAGAAAAAAACAGTACAATGGCACTACTCTTCAAGTAGAATGCTAGTCGTCATCGATCACTACTGTGGCAACAGCACCACCAAGGCTATTTCTATCAATTTAATGGAGAATAAATGGAGAAGGACTGGTAAAAGGAAAAGCTGTCACAAACGTCAAACTGTCGAATGGCTCTATTCTTGCAGTAGAATAGTAGTCGTTATTGACCACAACTGTATCTGTATCTCCAAGGTTATTTCTATCAATTCAGTCGATAATCAATGAAAATTAAAAATAGAGAAAGGCCTCGTGAAAAGAAATCACTATTGCCAACATCAACAATCGAATGACACTGTACTTCCAGTAGAATGCTAGTCGTGATTGACCATGGCTGTAGCAGCAGCTCCAAGCTTATTTCCGCCAATTTCAATGGAAATAAATGGAGGCAGACTCGTAAAAAGAAAAAAACTGTCACAAACATCCTCCACTGTCCAATGGATCTATTCTTAAAGTTAGAATACAATTTGGCAGTAATCATGACGGACCTGTCATTCTTTCCATCAACGCAACCGAAAATAAATACAGATCGTCAATTGAGATTCTTCCTATGCAATACAATTGGATATTAACCACGATTATAACAGTAGCTCCAAGGCTATTTCTATCCATTGAATGGACAACCGATTTGAGCTGTTATTCAGAAAAGCTCATCTAAATGAAAAATGATCCCATCGATAGGCAGTAGAAGAGTACTAATCTTCTGCTGTATTGCCACCTCGAGAAGGGGTTGTGTTAATGAAAAGGCAGAACAAATTGAAATTGGCAAAGAGGCTGGTAATAAAAGACTGTCATCGAGTTAAACAGTGGAATAGTGCTATTCTACTAAGATATTGGCGGGTTCAATAGGATGGGTGTAAATTACAAAACCAATTTTTATATGCAGGAGTTTATTCGTGAATAATAAATACCATAAACATGGAGTGACCAATAATAGTATTAGTCTGAGAGTAGAATAGAATTGGCGATAAACTAGCTATGACTGTCATGGCAGCTTCAAGATGATGGCTGTAAGTTACACAACAAATTTTGTCTCCGATGAGCTTATTAGAGCAAGCAAAATCTGCGATATACCATGGATTAATCAAGGGCACTACAGTATATTCTGAAGGTAGAATAGAATTCGCTATTAAAACAAAATCTGCCATATACCATGGATTAATCAAGGGCACTACAGTATATTCTGAAGGTAGAATAGAATTCGCTATCAAAACAAAATTTGCCATATACCATGGATTAATCAAGGGCACTACAGTATATTCTGAAGGTAGAATAGAATTCGCTATCACAACAAAATCTGCCATATACCATGGATTAATCAAGGGCACTACAGTATATTCTGAAGGTAGAATAGAATTCGTTATCAACTTAGTCATGGCTTATCCAAGATTGATATCTGTAAAATGATCTAATAAATCACTGCTAGAGAATTTGCCTTATACCATGGATTAATAAATAGCACTACAGTATATTCTAAGGATAGAATAGAATTGTATCAACTTAACCTTGGCTGTCATGGCTTCTCCTATTAAATGGTCAAATAAATCGTTGTTGTAGAAAGAGAGAGTGGATCAATATTAAAAAATTGCTTATGGTCCAATAAATCTGTACTGCTGAGAGAAGGAACACATCAGTATTGAAAAAATATGCCAACAATGAACTAGCACTTTTTTCAGTAGAATCAATTCTGCCTTCTCTATCAGACTAGGTAGGCTATTTGGACAGCTCCTAACATGATCACTGTAAAGTACATTAGTTGACATGATGTTGAAGAGCAGGCTACGAAAAACAATCACAAACATCAACAAAGTCCAATCGATGTCAATGGATACTGTCTTCTATCTTTCATAGGACAACGTAAACCTTTAGCGCATTGTAAAAATGATTTGATTGATCAACATCATCACGTAGTTTAATAAACAACTGGATAATGGAATCAATGAAATTACTTAGAAAACAAAAAATGAAAGGCTCCCCCCCTCCCTGCTGTCCATGGACAATACTAATAAAAGTATGCAATGAACTTTTAATCTATCATGTTGATAGTCATTTATGATGGTCATGAACCATTAGTAGCGCTGCGAGTGTCGGGAATCATACATGCTAAAGGAATAGAGTAGACAGTTTTCTCTGTATCAATCGACTAGCAGTTGGAGATTAAAAGGAAACCCTCTTTTTTTGATCATGACGTAAATTACGTCGATGATGGTAATAATCTACGGGCTAATGGTTATTCGATTATAAAAGTAGTCAAAGTACTTTTGTTAATATAGAATAGTACGGCAGGAGGATAGAAAGCAACCCTTCTTTTCTCACGGTGTTTATTGGAATCGCCATTAATAGAGATCGCTTGTACACTGTCTTAATCCACTTGCCATAGAAAAGAATTTTTCCTATCCTTTGACGACCAAAATTTCAACAAGGAATAGGTTGGTAACCTCCATGTTCTACCAAGATTACCATGTTCACTTGATGATGGATACGTAAGAGAAACTTTCAAATAAATAATACAATATACTTTTCTGTTACTTTATGACTCTATCACTTTCCCATGTTAAAAAGAAGGGTGGCAAGAACCCCTTCTATAACTACGAAAGTATTCACATTGACGACTAATATCCATGGGTAGATATCATGTAGAAAAGATTCAATAATGAATATAACCTATTTTCCTATCACTTGAGGACTGACGAGCAAGATACTATGAAAAGGAATTATTTCTTCCTCGTGATGTTTATGAAGTTTTCTACAGTTAAAATGATATTATTAGTCAATAGTCTTAGTGCTTCTATCGTTTGACAATAAGAATATGGAAGAATGATCATAAAATTGATAGTTTGTCTATAAAAATCTATTCAATTCTAGTAATAATAACTATCCATAGTTCTATCTTGGATAGAAATCGAATTGCGAATGATCATACAAAGCTTTTACTCCAAAAAGATTACCAACTACTGTAGTCGTAGTGGTTCTAGCGTTGCGCCATAATTGATATATAATCATCAATTTCTAGTTTACATCGAAAAGTCAATTCAATCTTATAACGATTAACTATCCATGGCTGTAGTCGATGGAAATTAAATAAGGAATGACTATACAAAACTTTCTATTCAAACGTTCACAACACTCAAGAATAATCCGAAATGTAATCACTTTTTCTCTTTTATGGTCTTCTATTTTCTGCGTGCTAATATGTATATTTGGGCATGATGTGTTAGGCTAAACACTCCAATGGACTCGTTGATCCAAGGGTTATTACTTTATATGGATGATACAACTCTTATTCTCTTGGGCTATAAATAAATCAATATTGGATCGTCCTATTTCAATGATTACCAAATGCAACATCCATTTATTAAGTCCATAGTAATGACTTTATAATGGTAAACTACTGTAGATTATTGTATGGGGATTTTATTCTGTTTGTTTTATTAATTAATAACATACACTATACAAACACTATTTACATAAAAAAATAATATGGTGAATCGATCGATTGAATACATTATGCATGATAGAATTGACTGTGTAGACTTGGAAGGGCAACATCTTGTTAGCGTTCTGATTAAGAGATCCAATTAATAGGATAAGCTACTATCTACTGAAAATGATTATCGATGGACTGAGCAAGGGCAACATCTTGTAACGATTAGGATTTACCCATTACGCATATCCAGTTGACATGAAAATAAATAGACAAGCCATCACGTAAAGTGAAATGATTAATGGATAGGTTAATAAAAATAGGCAATACCTTGTGAAGGGTTAGTAGTCAACGCAGTAACAGCACTTGAAATACATCTTGTGCGCGATGGAAACAAATAATTTACAAACAGACCACAACCATGTTGATGATATCATGATGAAAGATAGTGTAACAGTAATAACTTTGCCTAGGCAATAGGTGTTTCTATGCAGTTATTAGCATTGAATTTCTATGATACTTGAAGATGAAAGAACTTGTGAGGGTTTCATTGGCGTGTAAGTTTATTTTGGTCACTGTGATACAATTTAAAACATAAAATGAATCTTTTCAATGGAATCTTTAAAAACAGCCGCCACACATCAACTAATTGATTATCATCAAGGCTAGGAAAGACGTATTAGATATTACTATTGATATTATTATATCAAGCTATAGCTATACAAATCCTTCCGCAACAGCTTTAGAGTCGACGCGATTTTAACATCACCAATGGGTCTTCTAATGTTATCGTTGCTAATGTTCTCGGATGCTCTACATCAATTTTTAATATAATGACGAATCAAGTACTAGTCGATTGCTGTCGATTGCGCCAATTTTGATTGCATCTTGATGATTCTATAGACGAACGCAAACCATGAGTATTTATGTAGTTCTCATATCCCGTGATTTGAAATGTTGCATGTGACGTAAAATAGACTACTGCGTTACTTTGGAATAAAAAAAGTATTTGAAGGAGACAATCTTATGATTGCAAATAGAGCACAGTATCCGAATTGATAATCCATCGATGTTCATTGATATGACGTTGAAGATTTATTCAGTCATCAAAATACACATTGTATACCACTGTAGGAAATGGAAATTCTAAAATAAAGTGCTTGTTCTCTACAGTAATACAAATGATATAAACTGTTTCAACTTAGGGGAAGTATTGCTCTATGACGATAGTTCTTTGATCATCGTAATCAAATGGATTGAACAGTAACATTATCCATCATTTTACTAGCTTTGAATTGATATGTTCATATAATGGACTTATTTATTGCCTTAGGAAGTAATACTCGAGGTGATTTAACCTTGCTTAAACCTTCTATCGGAGAATAAAGGCATGATCTTTAGCAATTTCCCTTGGACTTCCTTTAAATAATAGTAGAAAATGATTGACCTTTTAAGAATTATCACTTGAATGTTTAGAATGCTCAAATAAAAGTAAAACTGTACTTTTAACAAACAATCCGCTGATACAGGACATAACTTCAAACAGTAGATTTGATATTGATATCATGCACAGAAACTATAGAATAAAAGATTAGAGGAAGATAAATAGCAAAAAAAAGTTGTCACTTCCTTGTAAAGATTTATAAACTGTTTATAAATTTGTCATACCATTAATCTTCTTTCATCATTTGCTTGCTAAATCATAAATTGATTATCAATTTAAAAGAAGGATTTTACGTTATTCATCATTCGTTTAAATTTACTCACGTTTTAGGATTGTTTCCTGTTAACATTAAGTCGTGAAAAATTATCCGTTGGTCCACTCCGGGACATCTTCAATAACTTGATAACCAGGTACTTCAAAAAAAATTGATTATGTTTGTGTAAATTTTATCCATTTTCTATTGATGATGGTCAGATTTAACTTGAAGCTTAGTCTAAATACTCTACATTGGTATCATCGATAAATTAGGCTTGTATTTGATTTCATGAACTTATTTGGTGGTAGCAGTTACTTCAAATATAGTCTATTCAGTGTTTTTACAGTTAGTGAAGAGTATCGTTGGCGATTGTAATGCCAGTTTATTCATGAAAGTATTGAAACGATTTGATCCTCGTGAGACCTAATATGCATCCTACAATATTTGAGTGTTAAATCATAAAGCTACTTTCCATAATAGTACCACTAAGTATAGGATACCAAATTTCATGATCAACTGGCTGGTTACACTATCGACTTTACGGGATCGAACATTAATCCAAAAATGCT